>NC_060211.1:96002500-96310000 GCF_021130785.1 Homalodisca vitripennis
AGTATAACACACTTGAGAACATTACTTTGTGCTTAATATAAATGGAATCGAAAGAATGTTTTATTAAAAAGGGCTTATTGTACAACGTTCAGATAGATAAAACACACTTTTTATGAAATTTGTCTCACCACGGAAAGATTTGTTTTCTTCGGCTGTACAAATATGTTATATTTTGTGATCCGAATAAAGTAGAATATTACTATTAGATAATTAAATGTTTAATGTCATCAGCACTCTGAATACCATTAAAAAAATTCATAAAATAAATTTCTAAAAATCAAAGGACTAAGGCTAAACTAAAAACGTAACAAAAGTCTTATTTAGTAAAGTTGTTCATAAATAGCGAGGGTAGTATGTTAGACGATTTATAATCACACTTTTTAAAGTGATATATCAGTTTAGTAAAGAACCCTTATCAAGTCTTATCAAGTGATCGACCAAAGTAAGTACATCACATGCATTACTATCTTACATTATCAAACATCATGTGATTGTACTCAATTTATTAAAAAATTACTTATTTAGCAAATTATCGGTTGCCATCGTGTTTACCCATAAGACGGATGTACAAATGTTTACTTTTTTACCTTTAATTTCGGCCTTATACATATAAAATGGTTCCAACCTATAGAGTCTTTTGATCTAGAGTTATCACACATTTAGACAGACATAAAGATACGATTTTAAGTAAGTACTATTGTGTTCTTATACTGCATGAGTTATATTACAGTATACGTAGATTAAACTAGGACTTGTATCACAATTCACTAATATACCATTCATACTCAGTGACGTAGGGAATGTCTATTTAGGCTTCAAAATTGTATAGTTTAGATCATACAAATTAAGGCTTCATATTCTACATTTAAATTGGAGAAATCAATAAATATTTATACTTCTTATTCACTCCATTTGGGTGCTCTTTCCCACCCAAAAAGGAATCTTTGGGGTTTTAGGACTTGTATCACAATTCACTAATATACCATTCATACTCAGTGACGTAGGGAATGTCTATTTAGGCTTCAACATTGTCTAGTTTAGATTATACAAATTAAGGCTTCATATTCTACATTTAAATGGGAGAAATCAATAAATATTTATACTTCTTATTTACTCCATTTGGGTGCTCTTTCCCACGCAAAAAGGAATATTTGGGGTTTTGTTTTTTGGGTCAAGGGGAATAAAAAATGTAACATAAGCATCGTTCAGAAATGCTTAGTTCGTCGTCTGTTTGCCTATATGTGTTTTTGAGATTTTATTCTTCATTTACAGAAGCCATTAAATAAAGCAATTAAATTTGCAGAATTATTATTTTCGCAGACTCAAATGAATACAACAATTTATATTATATTATCATACCACGTTTCAAAATGTCGGACAGTTGACATTTGTAAAGCTTATTAATATAACAACTAATGAGTTTAAGAAAGTATGAAAAAAATGAAATAAGTTGACACATTTTGACACTTAAAACATAAATATAGGTCAAGAAATAATTTCGTTGTAAACTATTGACTGTTTTATTGTAAAACTTTGCTATTGATAAAATATGGTTTTGTTTTGTTGAAGTTAAACAGACTTGTATAATCAACTACAGAACTGTATAATCAACCATATTCCCAAAAGACAAAGAGGTTGCTGTTTGCACAATCACAGCGCTAAGCTCCTTATCACACACTATATTGTCTCACAGTGCACAGCAATATCTTCTATAATAGATTATAGCTAAATTATAGTTTCTGATTGAGTTCCACATAATCGTTCCGATTACACGTTTCTGAATTAATAAGCTGTACAGACCACTGTACACGTGAACTAAATGAAGCCTCCCTTAGATAACGCATTGCATTGTACATGTTGAAGTGTTCCTGATTATATAAAACATTATTAGGTTCATTAAAACGTTACACAAGTTAGAAGTATGCCACATCAAGTGCCGCGCACGGGCTTCAGTGAGGTCGAATACAAAATTTCAAGTCTATAGCTAATTTCGATCACAGATAGACAGACTTACAATAGTTCAGAAAATACATTTTTACATTACTCTGGAAGACGAAAGCAAATGTGTGTAATAAGCTTGTTGAGTGAGTAAGGCTTAAATGGCGCTCAGCATCCATCTTCCATGGATGAACATACACCGACATAGAACTCATTGTTGTCTATATTAAAATAAAGGTTCATTCAAAAAATTAAGTGTACATATAAAATGTTTCTCGAACTATATAATAAATTCCGGTGCGATAGAGAGGGTACTAGAATGCAAGAGTGCGCTAAAATAAAATTTTTTCTCCGCCTTTTAACATTGAATTTTTACTCCTTTTCTGTTTACTTTATGAATACAAATCAGACGTGGAAATCTCATATAACTGGATTCTGATTGTCTACAGATTTATACGTATTGTCTCGTTACCATCATGGGTAACCATAAGACAATCTAAAGATACTGGTTAACGCTCAGCCAACTCCATCGTCGAACTCAATATTGCCTATAAATAAATAAAATTATATGGAAAAAAGATTGCACGTTGAAATTTTGCACAACTTTTGCAGTCGCTCGAGTGATAGGATTGCTAACGCTCAATCAAGATTCATAACATATTACAAAATTCATTTAACGTTGAACCAAATTTAATGCGACGTATTTCTTTTCACTTTGATTTTCACTAATAATTACAACTATTGAACAAAATTAGACATATTCTAATCATTTATTCCACACAGTTCAGAAGTAATTGGAGAATATTTGTTACTGTTATTTTTATGAATCAAATAAAAAAATCCTTGTGAAAAGACTCTTTTACTTATTGATTACAGAACAGCTGCTAAAAATATTTTTATGTAGCTATTTTAAGATCCAAGCAGAACACTTTAACGAGTAATTCCTTTTTTTGATTACAGGATGGAATTTGTTACGTAGGTGTTCGCTTTAAAACAAATACGTTTGAAAATATGTAATTAAAAGAAAAAAAATTTTATAAAAAAATAAAACTATGATTTTACTCACTGTAAGTGATTACAATGATGTTTTATATAAATTAAGTGAGTGTAATCTTTGTTTCTGTGAATTGAAACAACGTAAAATTATAAAATAGGAGGTTTATTTAAAGTTTGGAGATTAAAAGCTAAATTTGATAATTTCATTAAAATCTGCTTTCAGTAGCCAACCCGTAAACATCACACGAGTGTGCTGGATGCTCATATGATGTATCCAATATACCAGAAATAAATCAGAAAGAAAAATATACACCAATCAGAACATAATTCGGGTAAAAGAGATGTACTTGCGGTCTTGTGCACTTATATGTATTATATCCAAGTATTTGAAAACCCGATAAAAATATTTTACACATTTATATTTTACCCGTACTCAAATACTGTCTCGATAGTCATAACATTCTTCTTATCCATGGTAGTTAAAAAATGAATAGTATACGAAATACAGTGAAGACGAAGTTTTAACGAGATAAGTCAAGTGGAGATTAGAGAGTAACCGGATTTATCTTTAAAGAGATTGGCAAGGTGTTAACAGGAAGGAAGTAGGTCGTTATCACACAGGCAGCGTGCAGCGTGCTGGAAGTGTGTCCTTGTGAATGGTTTAAGTTACTTTCAACATTTGTTACTGAAAGTTATACTACACATAACCATTTGGCTGTGTATGGTTTAAAATACGTGTATCCTGAATAATTAATGATTCTCAACACTAGAAATAGAAATTTTCAACTGGCCTTTCTTCTCCGTTCTTCTCTATATTAGTTAAGCAGGGGTTGTATTGTGTTTTTTAAAATGCTATCCATAAACATAAATATCGATTTTAAAATGATTGAATATCATAAACATTATTCAATGCTATAATTCAAGTTTTAGTAGATAAAAATCGAGTTTAAAAACCACGTCAGACCACATTTCAAAATAACCTGATCAAATTTAGAATGCATATGTAGTATTTATCAAATTATTAATAATGATTTTTAATGCACTATTAATACCCTTCTAGTGCAGTTGGTATTGTATTCCATTGTCCTATTTAATAACTGTGAATTTATGTGAGATAAAAAGAGTTATGATCACATATTAACCATTTTAAGGCCCTTTTTAGTCTTTTCAACAATACTGGAGTGGTAAAGGGCGATAAGACCTCATCATATTGCCATGAACACTCTAGAACATAATAGTAAAGTTCATCATTGTTTATTTGCCTTGTAATCCAATACAAATTTAACTTGGATCTTTACTAGAATGCAATGGAAATATATACTACGTTGAAAAATCATGTTGAAGGCTTTGTTGATATACACCAGGCCTAAAAAGGGAATTTAAGTTTATATTATCAGCTACATAAACAGAAATAAAATGAGCATTATATTAATACAATAGGACTGTTTAACTCATATGCCTGCAGTATAGCACCGTCCACCGTGGTAGAGATGGATGGATTCAAAATATCCTGTTTTCGCACGATCACAGCCAGCTGTTCTGGTGGTTGTTTTTTTGGGTTCTTTTAGTCAATCTACTACAGTTCATACGTCTTCGTCGAAGAACCCATGTTGTAATTCCCACAAGAAGCGCAAACTTGATGAAAAATCCGTGGTTTGAAATGAAGGATACTCGTCCCAAGAGATTTTGTATGACTAGAAGACAATTGTGTTGATCTCAGAACTGTTTCCCTCAATACACAGAGCGTATATCATTTACAAAACAGATCAGCCTCAAGCCGACCCACTTCAGTGTAATCTCATAAGTTGAACAAGTTTTTTGGATCATGGTGGAAGACCGAAACGGAATGAAGAGTAATGTTTTAGAAAACTACAGCTTCTGTGGTTAAAAATATTCTCCGTCTCATGTTATTTGGTTAATACACTGTCACCAATTATTAACAAGAAGAAAGCGTATTGTTCTCCAATTTTAATTTTACACATTCCACAGTGGAAATCCTCCCAAGACGGTTTTTAATATATTTTAGAAGGTTTCTCGGCTTACATGTGAAGTTCAGTTTAACATATCTTGAATGTTCATTTGCATAACGAACTAGTTCCACCTATACACATATTCGAAAATACATACTTACTTAAAGCTTAACAAGTATAAAGTCCTGATCATTACAGAATTCTTATTGTCTGGTATGATTTATAACCAGTGGAAATAAAAATGAAAGTGATTGATAATATTGGACCCTGCATGTCCATAAAATCTTACTGCTTATAAACATAAATGCTGCGTTCATTGTCCCAGTAGCTGCTGCCTATACAATTCAGTTATAAGACAAATTTGACAGTTTCAACTTAAGTAATATATATTTAGTTGGGAAAGTGGAAGAATCTTTCATGCAGCTAATTTCACGTATCTCATGAAATGAGTTTCATCTTCCAATTATGAGTGTACCAATGTGGGGATCCATTTTTATTTGGATTGTGAATAAGATCTGCTCTTGATATAGCAAAAAATGGATCAAGTATAGTTCTGGAGAATATCTTTCAAACGGGAAAGCAGCAAAAAGAATGGATTCGAATCAAATGGGAATTTTTAAAAGTAATCTAATGTAAGTAAAAGTACTTAATATTGCATTTTAAAATATCCCAAAATGTGTATAAGCTAAATTTAGAGAAAATGAAAAGAGAATGAGTAGGGAAATAGTTACGGGAGATGTAGTTCCAGAAAAAAAAGTTTTTAACTGCAAACTTCTCGAAACGTTTAGTTTCTAATGTGATAGAAATCACATTATGTATTATCTTCACTCGTATTACTACTACCTTCTTGCTTATCTTATTCTAGTAAAATTTATTGTCACATTTTTGAAATTTTACGAGACATGGAAAGCTTTACAAGAAATAAAATGACCTGAATTTTTAACTAGATTTGCCCTCTTACTCCTTACTTAATATTGTTTATGGTCTCAATAGAACTAACATGAAAGGATACTAAGTTTTCGGACATTTACCATTCTGAAATATACATAAACATGAATGTTATTGGATTACATGAATTACTTTATTAAATTTCAATATAAAATTTAGATTCTAAAATCATTTAAAACAGTTCAGAATAAGTCTAAAGATATTCTTTATCATACGTAAAAGAAATTATTGAAATACAGTACTTGTTTAATCACAATTAGAAGGCTTAATTTTAAGTTATTCAAAGTTTAAAACTTTATAAGAGCGTACGATCCAAATTCTAAACCGGTTATTCGTCTAACTCCTTACTTAAGATTGTTAATAATACGAATATAACTATCATGAAAGGACATTAATTTTTCGAAAATTTACTATTCTTTCATATAAATACACTTACATAAGCATGAATCGATGTTACTGTATTAAATGTTAGTGTACATATATAATTTAGATTTACAAAACATCTAAGAAAATTTAAAATAGGTCCTTTTAACTTCCATAACCTTTTCCAGATATAAAATGAATTTTTTAAATACAGTACTTGTTTAACCATAATAAAAGTGATGGTTATTATACAAGTCTCTAGAAGGCTTAGTTATATTTTATAAGTTTTCCTCAAATTTAAGAAGTACTTCTTCTAACACATTGCAACGAGTATGTCATATTCTTTCTTTAACCGCTAGCTACTTTTTTCCCCAGATTCAGTGGATTTATTCACTAATTTTTCTCTAAAATTCAATGCAACGAGGGGCTTAGGTTTTATTTTGATTCAAATTAGTATTTTCGTATTAAACGTTGTTGGATTTCAAAAGATACAAATGTCTGAAATTCTATAATCCTTTCAAATCATACATCGTCATTAACAAAATTTAAACAAAGAATACCTTTTGTTATATGTGTTGGAATGAAATTAATAACATACAGTGCTATATTTTATATCTAAATTTGTTGTAATGATTAGTTGAAATTACATTTAAACTTTAAAGAATTTTGGAAAACCTATATATTTGTAATAATACTTCAAGATAAACTTTTGTCTAGTAACGGTGGAGCTCTCAGCGTCACAAAAAACCTGCGGCAGTGAATTACGCAGATAAACAATATTAATATTTTTCATGTAATATTCTAAAATATATTTGTAAGAACATAATAGCTTCAAAGAACTTTTAAATTCGTGTTTTTTTAAAATTTATTCAACACAGTACCAAGTTTAATATAACAGAAGGCAAGGTGTAGTATTAAATGACGGAAGTCCACAGCTCGTTAAATATAACGAAGGTCACGTGATGTCATTAGCTTCTTCAATGGCTTGGTGTCTCTCACACGTCCCATCCTCTGGTTCTGTAACTCTTTGTTATCGTCGTTATATAGGAATGACGGATTGGAATTAATATATAAAAAAATATTGATTGAGTAAAGACGAAAATAACAATAGTGTCAACGAATCGTCGCCATTTTTACTTAAAAAATGCCAACCAAAGTCTTGAGTTGCACTTCCACCCCTTTCCAGTAACCGTACTATTGAGCACTTTTTATTTGTAATTTCAGCAAACCTATTTGATAAAAAAAATTGTTTAAAATCTTCCCACAACAGATATATCATTTAAGGAAGGTAAAGTAATAAAGTCACTGAAATATAACAAACATGTCATCAATTTACCTTCTGATAAGGGAAATTTGAATACTGTTGATTATGTTGATAAGGCTGATAAGTAACTTAAAGATTGTACCGTATATGAAATTTGAAGGACGACCCAACTAATGATTTTAGTGCTGAAATTAAATAATGTCTCTTCGAAAATGGTCAAAAACGAAATCTTTCAAGTAATATTATTAAAAATTACAAGCCTCTATAATTTTAAACCTTGTATTGAAAACACAATATGTATCTTAGACACAAAAACAGGTTGTACTTACGGATAGGCCCATTTTTGCTAGTACTGGACTATTTAATATTCGGAAAAGTATATATTCATGTTTCATAGTCCAAATTTAACTAACAGATAGCAACGGTTTCACTTTCAAGGTTAAACTCTGATCCTATTAACCTGGATTACAAAAATAAAATGTACCTGATGTGTGCCTACTTATGTTTGAGAAATTTAATAGGACTATCATAAGCGCTTTTACTAAGTAGTATAAGGACTGCAATTTTGGAAATTGCGTGCAAAGCCGTGGTTACTAGTTAGTGATACTTACAATTTTATCATTCCACTAATTACAGAAACAAGGCAATTTTGCTATACCTTCCTGTGAAGGAACAGAGTGCAGCTGTTTATCTGTTGATGGTAAACTTCTTGTGTGTTTATCTGTCTGGAATATAATGTATAGTGCCATAGTGGAGACAACAGTGACTAAACCATCTCGAGATTGAGGTTGCAGCCACCGATGTTGTTGTAGTTTACCTGCTATGTAGGTCACAACACATGTATACTTGTTTCTTTCTGTATTGTTGCTATTCGGAATTAAATTTAAGTTTTATAACATTATAGACAAGAGAACCCTTATTATAAAATTGATAACGTAATTTATTTTTTGCTTAAGAGAAGGTGTTTTAATCTAGCATAATTCTCGGCCACTATACAGTGTGTCCCGTAACTCTTTGGACATAGATATATCACATTATTACTCAGGTTAAGACAAACAAAATTAACCCTATAAACAGGGGTCTCCTGTGTTTAATTACCCAATTGTCTATATGAGAGTGTTTTTTTGTAAAAATTAATATAACAAAATTATAAATTAAGTCCTATAAAACTTTGGTTCAATGTTTAAGGCAACAAGTCTAGTCATAAAAAATATATTATTTATTAATACTGTTTTGTTAATCGTTTTAACTTTAAACCTGTTAAAACAATCAATTATACAGAAAAATTACATAAATTAAATTTTTTTATGAATAATAAGTAACTGATGTACTAATTTAGAGCAGATACTGTGAGAAGACATGGCCCACATTTAGGTTCTCAATGAATATCCAACAATATAAAAATTGACTATACGGAAGATCAGAATATATATGTCTTTTTATGCATATTTATGATGAAATCACATATAAATATATGTTTTAGGCTTATCTAACGATAGTGTTATTTAAAATATTTCATGTTGTCTATCAGTTTTATTTAAGATTTTTGTTTAGTTTTCGTACTAGAATTAAGTCACACGACAATCAGCTGTCTTTCTCATAAAACAGGTAATCTATGCTGTTGCCAATTATATAAACATCGTTGGCTAAACATTACTGTCAGATTGTGGTAGTTTGTTTTATTATTCTTAATAAGAAAACAGTCAACCTTGTTAAAGTAACTTTTATTTGTTTGGTTATTCGCTGAGTGGTCTATTTCTTGCTACAGGAAAACTGCTCTCCATCAGCTATTTATTATTATATTGAAATAAGTTTGGTTTTATTAGACGTTTGATAAATTAATTAAAAATGACATTCTTGTAATTACTAAGTAAAATTGAAAATAGTGTTAATAGTTGTTATTTGGAACACATTAAAGATAATATTATTTGCAGTAACTGGCTTTGTTACCACAAAGGAAGTTTATTAGGACGGATAACAGAAATTTTCCTTTAAATATAGTAGGTTAGTAAAATTATACCTAAAAATTGTAAGATGGGAAATAAAAATATGAGATGTTCCATGTGATAAAGTATAGCCAAGACGATTGGAACAAGATGATTAAAGAGACTACAAGGACGTTAAATTATAATTTTGCCACTGATTCCATGTAAAGATGGTGAGAGTATCAAACGTGTCAAGCAGTATCATAGTTACCACCGTAAACAAAACAGTTAAGTACGAATCTATGATAAAGATTATTTTTTAAAATTCAACTTTATCCTAAGTGGCTGTGACACAATAAAAGTAAAATGTCGATAAAATACTTCATATAATTTTAATTAGGGTAACATAATATGAAATACATATTAGTTGCATAATATACTTTAAATAATACTGAGGAGGCAGCAGGCAGAGCATTCAGCCTAATCCTCTCAGCCAATGCGTACAGCAATATACCTCCTCGCGTCGCCCTACAGTAACCCATGTTTACGATGTGAGAACCTCGAGACAGGAATACGAGACCTGTTTGCATCTGATTTTCCAGAGGTCTCGGAATACCTCTGGAAATTGGCTATATACAACCAATACATACAGCAATATACCGCGCCGTACCGCCACCTTACAGTACCAATTTACTACCAATTTACCAATGTTTTACGATGTGAGACCCTCTAGATAGGAATACGAAACTTGTTTGCGTCTGCTTTACCAGAGGTGCCACACAGCCAGTATATACAGCAATCTACTGCGCTGTAACGTCACCCTACTGAACACCACCATGTGAGAACTACTAGATAGGAATACGAAACTTGTTTGCGTCTGCTTTACCAGAGGTGCCACACAGCCAGTATATACACCAATCTTCTGCGCTGTAACGTCACCCTATTGAACACCACGATGTGAGAACTACTAGACAGGAATACGAAACTTGTTTGCGTCTGCTTTACCAGAGGTGCCACACAGCCAGTATATACACCAATCTTCTGCGCTGTAACGTCACCCTACTTAACATCACCATGTGAGAACTACTAGACAGGAATACGAAACTTGTTTGCGTCTGCTTTACCAGAGGTGCCACACAGCCAGTATATACACCAATCTTCTGCGCTGTAACGTCACCCTACTGAACACCACGATGTGAGAACTACTAGACAGGAATACGAAACTTGTTTGCGTCTGTTTTACCAGAAGTTCCAGAGAGCAATTTTATTAGTTTGATATAGATGTGACATAAATTTACTATAAGTTCTAACAGTATTAAATAGCCTAGTTGTACACAGTATATTTTTGTATTGACTGTAATTTTTCTTAATTAATCTTTTAAATTTACGTAGCTTCCAATATTTTATGAGAACTCGTCAGTAAGATTCCTCAGCTCTTGAAGAAAAATAAAATAAGATAAACACAGTACTATATCGTTCAGAAACTGGGTACATAATTTGCAATTATTCAGAAACTGAAAATGGATTTCATCCATATCTGAACCAAGACAAAAGTCGGTCAATGAGGAGAGGGCAACTACAACAAACTGTTCCTAAAGGGACTGCAGCCATGACGTCTGATCCTGTGAGGATTATTTAAATCCTGCGTTCGTTTTACAATGTATTGTTTTGATGTTGTTGAAAATTGCATTAATTTAAAATTCATTATTAAAAATCTATTCAATGCAGATTGAATACTTTGCTATGGAAGATTTTAAAGCTATAGATTTTAAGTACCACAATAATATATTCTCATAACCGCTTGTAGTTACTAAAAATTTAAATATGCAAATATATGAAATATAATATCAATATAAATATCAGCTACTTATATTAAAAGATTGTTGTTTCATTACAAGATAGTACACTTTTTATCCTTATCAGGCTTAGTAAGTAATCTTAAGCTCTGATTTATTACAAATCTGTCAACGTGCAGTTAAGTAAAACGTTCCTTCTATATTTAAAATAATACATATTTTGTTTACAGATCTTTTTAGTAAAAAAGTAACTTTCTAGATTTGTTTTCAAAATGCTGAAAACACAATACAAATTATTTCAATTGTTTTTGAAGTCCCCAAAACACAATTGTTGGAATTTGAAATTGTAATAAATATTGAAAAAAATTAGCGATCGATTAGAAAAATAATAACGATTGAAATCCGTTGATACAAAGAGAATAGTTAGTTATGCAACTCTTTCAAGAGAGTGGAGCGTCTGATAGTGATTGGAACAGAACACTAATAGTCATGTTCAATACAGATCTGATTGTGTCCATCAACATTATACTGTGTATTATTCTAAGAGGATCTCATTACTAGTATATTGTGCTTAAACTACGCTGTTATCATTTTACCAAAGAAATCGAAAATTTGCTGAATTGTATCAACCAGCTGTACTGAAATATTTAGCAATTTGAAAATACTATGAAAGCCGACTTTAAATAGGTTTCATAACGTTAGTTTTCATTTTTCAGCTTGTCTTAATGCAAGTGAGTTTGTTTATGGGTTTTTCCGATATTATATTTGAATAGTTTAATAGCTTATAATCAATTCCGTAGTAGCGTACTTTTAACCTAAAAAGAGTACCCGTTGGTGGTCATAATACCATGATATAAATCACTTTCGAGGATTTGTCCAATTTATTCCAGAAGGCTTCCAAGTTCAAACTCAGTAATCTTTTTAGGTAATAGTGCATCATAAGAAAACATTATTGTGTAAGATATAAACTTCTTATGATTCCATGTTATGTTCCAAATATTTCAAGTTCCACTCGCTAGTGGTTTCAAATAGCGATATAGATAAAACATATTATTTTAAACGTTTCACACGTTTTTAACGTTAAAACATAGACACATTTTTCTAAACTAACTTGGTTTAGAGAAGTATTTTTTGCAGCTAAATTTCGGATCTCTAAATACAGTCACATAGATTGTCACATAGGTAATACAAACTCTTCATATTAACTAAAACGTTGCCTGGCATAATTTACTGTAGCATATTCAATCAAGCATTCGATACCGAACGCCAGCAAACCACATTTTCGTTAAAATATTTAAAGATGTCTTGTAAATGAAAATTGTAAGTAGAATTTGCAATTTTACCACAAAATAGTAACTTACTTCGTCTCTCTAAATTCTGGAATAAATTAAAAAGGGTGGCGATAAAGTAAAACTGTTTTGGTATTCAAGGAATTTTAAAGTATGAATATTTTATTAAGCTTAGGTAATCTTGTGACTGAAATATATAGTCCTGTTAATAAATAAAGCTGAAGTGAGTAGTCTAATAAATGTGTTCTGGGTAATGCGGGATGGATTAAAACACTCCAATATTTACCTCACACGAGCTTCCTGTTCTTTTATCTCTGTGCTACGTTTTTTCAATTGTACTTCTCAAGATTTTAGGATAATATTTTAATAATGACAAGATGCAAGTAAATACAGGTGTTACATCTTGGTAACACTTAGCTTTTAGTTTTGTTTCCTCGAATTAAGAACAAGAGCCCACTCTCCATTACGTTATTATGAGTAAATTAATTAAGTTAAACGATGCAAATGAAGTACCTTTGTATTTATAAACTAATTACAGAGCTGGTACTGTTACTAGCAATGGCTGCTGCTGGTTGATTTAACTTATATGCTAAATACTCGCTATTAATTTAACTGAAATATATGAATGAATAATAGTACTACATGATGATAGTTTCAAAAGAAAGTGTGTTGGTTCTTATTAGATGTTTCTGACTCCGTAAAACTATATGTTTATGTCAGATGAGTAGGCAAAAGAGATTATGTTTAATAAATTGTAAAACGTTAACTAATGTAAGCTAAATAATCTGATGTTACGTGTGGAATATACAATTTTAAATTAACTTAAAAATTAAAATACCATATTTTTTAAGAATTGTAATTCAAATGAGCTTTGTACAATATCGAAATAGGTCATAAAATAGGCATAAAATGTCATGCCGTCACGGTGACGCAGGACATTCTGCTCAGTACTATTCTGCTTGCAGTGATGCGTTTATGACATTTCAGTATTACATGAACTATGTAGTAATAGGTTTTGTTTGTGTTTCTCTTGACGAGGTTACTGAGCTCATGTATGTTTAGGTTTCTTAATGTACAACTTTTCTATCGTCACATTTGTTTTTTACGTATTTATTGTCATGGATTTAATGTTTTAAGCCGGTTAAACAATTGTTTAGAGTGTGGCACCTGAAGAAGAGTGTAGATACCAACCTTCGAAACGTCATGTTTCTTTTATCGTAGCACTTAAAGATAGCGAATATCCGTATTCCATATCATTCATAGTCAGTAGTGAACTTAAACAAAGTTACCGCATCTCTATTTATTCTTTTTTGGTTACTCTCATCTGGTTATCATTTAACAAGTTAATCAATTTTTGTAGACAGTCCTTTTATATTTGCCACAGTTTTATAAAAAACAATTGTTTCGTTAAGACATCACTGGTTCGTCAGCTGTGGTCGAATTTTGAATGCTCCGCCTTCACTGGCAGCACTATTTCATTACAGCGTTGAGGATATACCGTCTTAGTTTATAACTTTATCTCGTCCATCAGGAAGGATCTGAAAATACACTGGCATTGCTGGCAATCGTGACTTGCTGGTATCGTGGCAATAAATATTATTTATGACTGCGATTTCCCCACAGATACATACACACTTAATCAATACTAATATAGGTAGAACTTTCGCATAAGAACAAAGATTTAACACTCAGGGGATCAATATAAAAATATACAACGTTCGACAAACGTTGCAATAATATTTATTTACTACTACTAAAAATATTTTGGTTAACATTGCACTATTAATTTTGTTAAAAGTCATGCACACTAAACAAACAGCATTTAACATGTGTGGGGGATGTATCAGGAAATGTGCAACCAGGACCATTAATAAATTAAGTATTGTATAATATAATTTCAACTGCCTCAATTATCTGCCTTTTATTATTCTACTCATACATACTTCAAGGATAAGAATAAGGTGGTCGAAAAAAAAGTTTAATTTTCATAAGAATATGAAAGTTTGTCCGTGAAAGTATAGTTTGAAGTATGCCTTCCTATGAATGTGAATCTTTGTTATGAGCAAACGCTGACTGTGATCTGAGAATGCATTAACCTTTTGATCAAATTTTGAACTTTGAAGCAGTTCGTATTAACGTATTCAATACATCCTTTCATGTCCATAAAATATTTTAGGTATCTAGGTTTTGAACCAAATACATATTTTATTTTCATAATACCAACTTTTTGAAGATATTTATGAAGATTATTTATCAAAAGATTACTAAGTAATGTAAAGCTCCCCAGGAGGGTTCACTTCTGGCTGGTTAATGCTTTCCAGTTGAACCTACACTTGATTCAGTAAAACCAATGCTTCAATTATATTTGAACAACCCTATGGATGGCTAGAAGCGGCACATCACTAACCGAAAATGTCTAGATATTAGGGTGCAGTAGGTCAATAGGTCAAGTATACTGCGGAGGATGCCTATTGGAGTTGGCGGGACTCCCTAAATGTTAAGGGCAGTTGCTAGACTAGACATAAGAGCGGTCAACCCCCTGCCCGCGTTGAATGAATGTGGTGGTACCGAGCGGGTCTTCCCTTCATCTTATATCTTTCTTCTTTTACTTATATCTTTTGTGGAATACACAAAAGATATATTTCCACTATCCTCCGTCATGACTCTCGATATGCGACCATCCTGAATATCCTGTCACTCCTCATGGTCTAAGTGAAACGACAGATTTTCAATCTCTTGTCGTAGAAAAACACAACAATAAATTTAAAGCTCATTGGCTGTGTAAACACTTTAATAAACTGCACTGTACAGAAATATGGTTCTAAAATTATGAAAGATCAGATTTTGATTTAGGATTGAAGTGAATTTTGATTCAGTGTATAATGAATCGTATTTGCAATCATACTAATGGTTAAATTTTTATGAAATGTATTTCGATCAAATGTAATTTCATTAGAGCTAATAGCAAAAGATTAAGATAGCACAAACTTAAATGTATAAATCTTTCTTACGATATATCCATGTAAAATGAATAAAAAAGTAAGTAAATTAGTAAATAAATATCGAGTTAAGGTATAAGTAAAGTATAGTGAACAGAAATGCTACATTCTACATTTTATAAAATTCTTGATGATGTGGAAACTGTGTGTTATGCTGTCTAATGTCTTGAATACCAGGAAGGTTCATAAATGCTTATTTAATTCTTAAACATAGATTAAGTAAATTCAACTTGTAACAAATATTTTGTATTAGATAATTTGTAACTTTGGTTTTGGTAAATACTGACAGTTAAGGGAACTACCATACTTTACGGATTTAAATTTTCATAAAATCCATTAATCTTTGTGTTTATGTTTTATCGTATAACGGATTGAGTAAACATCGGAAGTATTTTTAGAAGCTAACTTTGACAATGCAATTTTAAAGAACGAGAATACCAAGAAAATATACCTTAAAATATCACGAGGGATGATCACTATTATTAAAATAAATTGGGATACAAATTTCAATGTTTAAAATAAATAATCTCTACTGGTTTATTCAGAAGATAAATATCACAAGTGGATGTCAAGCTCTCATTTCGGAATGTCAAACTGAAGATGCATTATTGGTTTGAACGTTTAAATTATACGACCCTGATAGGACGATGACGCTCCAGCTTGGAATGTTAATATAATCGCAACCTTTCAAATGTCTAGAAACCTTTGTACAAGGCAAAAGTCATTATGAACTTATAAATTTGTTAAAATAATCACTTTACTTGATTTAGTTAGATCAATCTGAAATTATGTTTTTAAATAGATTAGTTTTCAACGATTGAAAAATTAGAATCATAGCTACATTGTAACGTTTTTGGTTGACAGGTAGTTTGAACTCGAATAAAGCTATGAGCAACCACTATTTCTGTACCGGATTTAATGTAGATGTATTTAAACTAGCGACACGAGCTATCTACATTGTTGTATAGTACCCCAACGCTATCTGGATATTTCACGAGTTATACAAAAGCAAATAATAGTTTATATATATATATATATATATATATATATATATATATACACATAACAGGCTTCCAGTTAGATCTAATGTCATCAACCATAACACACTGCTGTCTTCCACCTAGATAAGATCCCATCCATGTAAGAACCTCGGTGGAAAATCCTATATGTCTCAATTTTTCAATATATATATATATATATATATATATATATATATAACCATTCCAAACAGTGAACGACCATCATCTTTGAAATGAAATGAAAATTCTCTTTATTTTTTCAGGCAAAGTTAGGGCTACATAGTCCTTTCTTACACTTAACGTGATTATTAGTATATTTCAGTACAAGCCATTTGTAATCTTCAAAATAAAAATCAAATCAACAGCGTTTCAAAAATAAAATGAATATTTGCTATGTATTCTAAAACTAACAACAAATCACTTAACAAAAACAAGATTGCACTCTTAAATTTATACTGTGTATAAAATTAAAATTTGATTATAAAATAATACTGATTTTACATTTTAAACAAAAAATTAGTCAAAATATACAACATTAAAATTAAAACATTCTATTTTTATTAAATTTATTTACTTACACTCACAAATTTATTCATTCTGTCTGCAACAAACCATGACTAGCGATCCTCGGGCACCACGGCCGTGGACATCCGCTGCAAAAAATACAACTTAACAGCCGAAGCAAACCGATCCCGGCTCTCCAAAGATTTTAAAGGATCTGGAAGAGAATTCCACAAACGGCAAGCAGACACTACAAATTATTCATTAAAGACAGTTGTTCTGTAGTGGGGGATTCGCAACGTCGACGAGCCAGTGCGGGTGTTCCTTACGCCTTCTTCAATAGCAATGAACTCAAAATCGTTTGTAAAGTATTTTGGAAACCCGGTTTTAAGGATAGAAAAAATTAAAATTAGGATTCGGAAGTTAGATCTTGTAATTTTAACGTTGACATTAGTACATAATAAGGTGAGATATGCTCATCTCGCTTTAAATTAAACAAAAATCGCAAACAATAATTTTGGATGTTCTGCAATCTGTTATTCAAAACCACTGTCATGTCATTAACCACGGCACAACAGTAGAGGAAGTGGGGAAATACGAGTGATTTAATCAGTAAAAGCTTTATGTGGTGTGGTAGAAATCGTTGCATTCTTTTCAGCGTATGAACTGCTGCAAATACCTTTTTACAGGTACCTACAACGTAGTCAGTCCAGTCCAGCGTTTTCGTAATTGTCAATCCCAAACTTCTGACACTACTACTGTATTCTACAGCCTCTCCGTTAACCAATATTTCACGTACATTGTTTAAAGTCAACTGTATTCAAAAGTCTAAAATGCCCAATTATTATGGGTTTAGTTTTGTCCGAGTTGAGTTTCTGTCCGTGCTTTTCAGTCCAAAGTACAATCTGTTGAATGTCCAAGTTAATGTTTTCAATAGTTTGGTTAATGTTACTAACACTGCAGTGAGCATATGTCTGTAAGTCATCAGCATAAGAGTGAAACTTCGTATGTGTCAGTACCTTGCTTATATCGTTAACATATAGTGAAAAAGTAAAGGGCCAAGAATGGATCCTTGTGGAACACCACACATAACAGGCTTCCAGTTAGATCTAATGTCATCAACCATAACACACTGCTGTCTTCTACCTAGATAAGATCCCATCCATGTAAGAACCTCGGTGGAAAATCCTATATGTCTCAATTTTTCTACTAATAAAATGTGATTAACAGTATCGAAAGCTTTAGAATAATCAAACTGTACTAATACAGTGCACTGCCTTTGATCCATGGCAAACCGGATGTCATCTGTAATTCTCAATAACGCAGTTTCAGTACTGTGATACTGTCGAAATCCAGACTGATAAATGTTAAGAATATTTTGCGATTGTAGAAATTGAGTAATTTGGCAATGCACTATTCGTTCAAAACCTTTAGATAAAGCAGGCAAGATGCTGATAGGCCTGTAGTCTTGCGGAAAAGCAGGTGATGGGATCTTGTTTAGTGGACGGATTTGGGCAGTCTTCCATATATCAGGAAAAATACGAGTTCGCAAACATTCATTAAAAATTAAAGTAAGAGATGGAAGTATAGCGAACAAGACACGTTTCACCAGTCGAATTGATATGTCATCAGCACCAGTTGCATTGGTACTGGTTCTGTTGATTACATGCAGGATATCCAAACGTTCTTTAAACGTTAAACGAAATCGGAAAAGTACAGGAATGAAAGTAGTTGATAATTATTGATTTATTAAACACGCCTTTTGAAAAATAGCCGAGTTAAAATCTTTCAACAAATTTTGACACTATTTTAAATCTTTTTGTTGGTTAATACTGGCTGACGAACCCACCCAAGCCATGTGCAAACTTTCTCAAGGCTAGTCTTTTTATATTAAAATTACGGCAGTTATCGAGTTCACAAGCTCATTTATTCGTACATATAAAATTCGAGACATATAAAATTATATAAATTTACAGATTATGGTAGTTTTAGTTTATGGGGGCTATTATAAAAAAAATCGTATAAAATATTCCTAAAAATACCTATTTAAGGGTTGAATGAGTTCTATAATTATTTGTTTAAATATGCTATCTGCTTGCTGTAGTAAGAGCAAAGTCCGTGCCGTGTGAGCATAATTATTAAAATGCCAGGCACAAGCCCATTGAAGCCAAAGTGGGTGGTAATCCAAACGAAAGTTACTTAGTAGAAGTAGCATCGCTATAATATTGGGGGTTTAGCGACTTCAACCCCCTTACACCAAAACCGTCTCCGGGCTGAGATGAGAATCCTTATTTATAGATAGAATGTGAGGTGTGTAATGAAACTGGGACACTGAGCTGTAACTACATCAAATATTTCTTCTTTTTTGTTTCAATACAATGTGATGTACGAATAATTGTAGAGATTTCATATATACAAAATAAATATCATTTAAACTAGCTGATACAATAACTGGTTAACTCTTTACACAGTTTGTATACAATTAGATAATTTACCCTGACCTTTTTTACTCGGTGTTGTCCCACACTCACTGTATATTGCCAAGGACAGAGTCAAAAGCAGTCTGTGATGACTGGCAGCCGAGAGAAAAAGCATGAGCATTTAAAGGAAGTATATATCGATTAAATCGGAAGAAACTACGGTATCAACTTTGTACAACCTCACAGAACTTCAAAGCAGTCTTTTAACTTCAACTTTTTCAAAAAACTAAGATCGAAATAGCGTATTTTTTTACAGTATTCTATTAAAAAAGCGAAGAAATTTATATTTTTATAAATTACGTACACTTTTGTCCTTATAGACTAAAAAGTTCGACACCAAAGCTGAACTCTTAAAATTTTTAAATTTCGTAGTGAATAGCTTCTCAGTGGCCTAAGCTCTAATATATTCCTAGTCAGTGAATGCTAGTACATAAAAAGAATAGAGTTTCCTGTACAAAATAATTTTAATTTTTGGTTTTTTTGTGACCCTAATGATGTTTGTTTTTTAAAAATGTTGTTTTCGCCATGGAGGAATAATTATTTAGTGAACTTAAATTATTAAGGAATATTACGTACACCCAGAAAAATTGGCTTATAATTTGTTAAGACTAAAATAGTATAATACAATTTTACATGGAAATTTTAAGCAACAAAGCAACAATATTATTGTTTGAGAATCCTACTTAATTTGAAATATCTTTGAACATAAAGCATTTTTGTTAAAAAATTAATTTTCTATTTTCTTTATAGTAGTTCTCAAAAAGGAGTTATTTACCTTATAAGAATTTTATGATATTTGTACAAGAGTAAACATTATTTTTATTTTCTAACAATACATAATATAAAATTCATGTCATATTTTTGAATTATCATGTATGTAAAACGATCGTGTACAGTTATTTTTCCAATTTTTTTTGTTTGCTTTAAAGTGGGAGTGGCTTAGATATTTAGGTGATAATTTATAACATGACTGAATGTTTTGGAAAATATGTTAAACGAGACATACTTAGTGATGATGCCAATGTTGGAGTTTTCAAGCTATTTTCCGATACTCCTTATATATACTAGAGCTATTTGGAGGAAGCATCGTGAATAATTTATAAACGTAAAGTTTGGAATTCCATTGAAAATATTTATTTTCGGACTTCCAGGGTAAATGTTTTATTTCTGTTTTAATTCTCAACCGCACGTTAACACACGCGTCCGCTTATGTGTTACAAAGTTGTAAATAAACAATGTGAAGATTTTAACCACATTGACAATAGTAGGCTCGCTCATATATAGCACATTAGAAATGTTATGCTTTATTTATAAAAAAGTCATCATTTTAGTAAAAATGAAAAATTTTATAAACAAATTCTGCAGAATTTGAATAATATTTATTATTTATAGGAAATTCAAATAAATTTTATAAACAGAATTTCTTTAAATTATTTTTCAAATTCAAAAGCCACGACGGGTTAAATTGTTGTGTTGGGCTGGTTGCAGTTTAAATTGTGAAAAATACCATATAGTTTACTTTAAATAAAATTCTTAAAGGATTCGTAAGTTTGTGATATATATTTTTGTAATTTGGAATGTGTTTAGTTGTATATATATATATATATATATATATATATATATATATATACAATATATATATATATATATCGGTTTTTTTCTAAGGTTATTATGTATTTAAGACCACTCTGGCCTTAAATATTTCTGTCAATGAAAAACAATTACAGTATTTAATATTACTTAAATTGTTGGAGCCATTCATTCAAATATTATGGAACGTTTCGAAGACGTATTTTTATTTCATTAGTACTTATAATCATTATTTCACTTTCCGAATTCAGAGCCTAAAACTTCTTAAAGCTCTTTAAACCAAAATTTTAGTTATTCTGAAATTTATCAGGTGATTAGAATATCTTCCAGTGGCAATAAATAATATTCAGAGTGAGTTTACGATGTCCTTATATCTGATAATATATATTTATGATAATAATTTTGTACCAATTGCTAGAAAGCTGACTGATTTTAGTATCTGGTAGAGTGAGAGGGTTGCGAACCACTGTGGCCTCTACACATTTAAACCTTTGTTCTAACAACCTCCCATTATTGTGTGCAGTGTTAACGTTTTCAAGTAGACAAAGCCTTTGTGGTATGTCATTCCGAAAAAAGAATTGATTGAACAATTATATGGCATAGAGAAACTTTTCTGTCCTTTTTGACGAGGACAGGTAGTTTTTTGTGTTTTGTAGCTTTATATTAAATCAATATTTTGTAATAACCCCATTACTTACTCATTTGACTGTTTAATGTGTGGTAGAGGAAAGATACGGAATCTAATAATGTGGAAAAAATTGATTTGGATATACATTTTGCGTAATAACTTTCTTAAAATAAAAACAATTAAAAATTGTACAAAGAGTTAAACATTACTCACAATATATTTGAAGTTTGTCCTGTTAATCCTATCCCAATCGTTCTAATTTTCTGTCCGATTTTTTTGTAGTTGTTTTACGTGCTATTAGACCAGTCAATATGAGTTATAAAATGTGAAAGAGTTACATAAAAAAATATAAATTATATACTGAGCAATATTTTGTTGTAAAAGAAAACCAGTAGTTGATAATATTATGAGACATATGTTATTATTATTTATGAACATGCTAAGTAATCATAATAATAATGTTTGTGACTAACACATATTATTTAACATATTTAAGCGACATTTTTGTAAAAATATTCATTAAACCCTTTGTTTTTGAAGTAAACACAATACTTTTGAATATTACATAATTCTAAATATTATGATAATGATCCTTAGGTTAATATTAAAATAAAATACAAGACAGCAATGAAATTGCTCTTTTAATTCCTTTTATAAGGTCAGTACGCTAAATACGCTATGCTATAGATGCTCCGATTTCTCGATAATACCAACAAAAACGGAAGTGTCTTCTTTCAAATGCAGAATAAATGTACATTTTAAAAATCTTTTAAATCGGGAAAAAATTGAGGACATAATTAATCAACGATTTATATCTATGGATTAACAATAATTTCATCCCGTAAGTATACATATATAAGTTTATATATATATATATATATATATATATATATATATATATATATATATATAGTTATACATATATAAATCACGAATATCTCAATATACACAAGTGTGTGAATATAGTAGTCACATGGAACCTATTGTTCTGATCCATTGGTGCGTCTTGTCACTTTCTTTACATATTTGTATATAACTACATAAATCTCTCAGACAAACAAACAGTATTTATGATAAACTATCCGAAATACAGGCTTGACCTCATAAATGTAAATTTAATTATGACAAATCAAAGTTGAACTTAACATGAATGATTATGGAACACAAACACTCTCCTTGCGTATATTTGATTTATTTTTATCTAACGTCGATTGTTAGGTACGTTCACTGATTGATATTGCCATACGATAGATACATATATACCACGCAGGCTCATAAAACTTTGACTCTAAACTAATTAAGTATTGGTTTAATTGTATTGGCAAATTGACAGTTCAGACCCTCAATCTTCTAGTTGGCAGAGGCCCAAATAACGCTTTAGTTAATCCGAGAAACCAAACATTGTCTCTATTCAACTGAGAATGTCTAGAAACATTTATTTTGTGCCATCGGATTTGTAACTTTGTGAATGTATTTGAAAATTAATTAAAAGTCTTTTTAGGAATGTTAATATAACGTGTGATCAAGTATTTTATGATCAAATTTTCTTATTGTGCATGAACTTTCGTATAACTAAGCTTTCCATTGTGCGTTTATGAGTTAATTACTAAGGTTTCAGGGATGCATTAAAGTCTAAATGTTGTTAGATTTAATAGTCCGGAAGTCATATACGATTTTTAAGAGTCAGTTAGGAGTATAACTATTCGATACTGAAGGTACATACAACTGGTTGTTAGTATTCGTACAACGCTGTAAGATGCGGATTTTAGAGAAGTATTTGAGAGTTTCAGGAGACTAAATATTCAATCGTACCAGTTCCCTGTTATTATCAATTTCTGTTACCATTTAAAATGCATATTAGTAGTGAAATTATGCGGTTGTATACCTAGGATGATTTTGAAAGATTTAGTATTGGAACATGAGAAAACGCAATAGAACTGATTCACAAACTCAAAAATCCAATAAGATAAATTCCTCTGTAAATCATATGTTGTAAAATATTAGTTCCTTAATATTTCCTAATATGTCAATGACCTCTCGTATGATTAGTTGACTATTGGTCTTAACATGATCACTGCTCGCTGCACTTTATGCATATTATCCACTTTATGCAAAAGACACAAGTGTGTACCTTTTGAAAAAAATTCTTTTAACCAATTTAAAGTGATTTTAGTCATATTTAGCCTATCAGAACTTTTTGGAACACAATTAAATTTTTGATCCATACATCTGAAGCAAAGAGAAGTTCAAAAATTTTATCATCCGAGGAAACTTTCACTCGCATTGGGATTTAAACGATTCTAATACAATAAATTATTTTTAAATAATAAATTATTTGGAGAATCTTCAATATTCCCTTTACAGTTTTATCGTGGTTTTTCATAGCATTACACGAATTTCATTACTAATGAGATTGCAAGTACTAAAGACTATCAGTGTTACATAAAAAAGAGGACAAGGTGATGAAAACTTTCGTTTGTTAAATGTGTGAAAGACACAGAGATCATTATGGTGATAAATGTCATTACGTGACTCTTCGTTAGTTGTATTTAACAAACTCTGGATTTCCGTCGTTTGATGTTGTAGCTTATGTTGTTAAACCCAACCACCAAGATTATACTAATTAATTACTTGGCAGTTCATAGCATCTATTTAAAGATTTGCTTAGAAAATGTAAAGTCTGTATATATGTTATAAAGATTAATCGCTAAATGTGCCGGTAGGGGCTAATCTTGAAAACTGATGGACCTATTCGGCTAATAATATATCCGTTAAAGTCTGAAGGAGGCGTTAATACAGAGAATGTAGTAGAAGTTTCCCAGAATATTTCATAACTCGGTATAGCAATTTTATATACTTATACATAACTTATTTGGAATTTGGTCGTATATCTTTGCGTGAATGATTTTGAATAAGTAGAGTCTAATATTCGGCAAGTTAGGGGAGTCAAAGATAGGCTTGTGCGAGCCAGACATATGAATCGCTTATTTATGAAAGGCCTCTTGTCACAAAAAGTAAAATCTCGGGAAATAACAAAAACGTTTTATTTTAACTAATATCATATATTGAAGCTATTTTGTTTTTGCTATGTTTTAAGGGGTCGGTATTGAGATTAACACAATTAGTTTTACGTTTTTAATATATTGTTTCGTATGTTATATCTTAAAAAAATGCCTGACAAGAGGCCTTTCATAAATAATTAGATTTTTTATCAAATAAAATGGACTATTACTAGAAAAATCACTACTTATCAGTATATTATGGACATTTTTATTGATAAATGTGATCACACTAAACAATCAGTTTAAATAAACAGAAATAAGCAAAAACAAAAGAGCTCAGCTACTTTTTTTTCTTCCGTAGGCCATTGAAATAGTTCTTATAAAACCATACGTGTTCTTGAGGAACGTACTGCACAAGTTTTCTTATATCATTCATTTTATTTGTTTGAGTTCCACTTTGGCTTCATATGCTTTTTTTGTTGTGGAGAGATGTTGATGTCGGTATTACGATCAGCTAGTTTGAATGTCTTGGTATTGATTCAACCAATAAAATCTGATGCTGTGATTTCTCCATTCTTAGAATAGTGACATATGAATTCATGGTAGGACAATATTGTAAAATATTCCCTTTTTCCTTTTTTTTCATGCTTGCTTTCTTCAGAGACTGTGCATTTTTTATAAAATTTAGGCTAACAGCTTTGAAAATCATAAACATCATCAGATTTTATCAAATCCACAGTGAATTTGCCCTGTGTAGTTGCTAGTAATGCAATTGCTGCAACTTCTTTTATTGTGTAATATCTGTCATGTTTCCTTAAATTTCTTTTTACAAGACCAAAAACACTATCACAGGGTAAGTAGGAATGACCCCTTATTGGTAGTCTAAAAACTACTTTTTTAAACCTGCCACTGTCAGTAAGGGATAACAAAAATCTTAGCATTGTGTGATTTTTGTTTTGCCCTGTACAGTTGTCACTGTAAAGGTGCAATTCGTCGACACTTGCAGGCACATTATCTTTTATGCATTTCATTATGAAGGAGCAAAATTCATTGCTCCCTTTTCCAGCAGTACCTTGGTGGTATAGGTAAAACGCTGCAGTGTTACTAGTGCTGTTATGAATACCAAAGGGATAGACAGACAATTGCCTGAGGTAATATACTTCCTGCACTGGAATCGTGGGCAACGATATGTTTGCCATGTAGTCAAAACATAAAAGCATGGCATTCTCATGTGCTGCACAGAATTCTTCAGTGTCACGAAGTGAGGCATAAAATACACACCGTTAGATGGAGTAAAGTGATAACCAGAGCAAGGTCTTTACGGTTCAAGTAAGCTTTCCACCTTTTCTATGTGGGAAAAAGGTGAATAACCACTGTTGTATGTGCCAGAACACGTTCTATCCTTCTATATTTTATTCTTACTATCTCAATATGTTTTTGATGGCAGTTTAAAAACATAATTATAGAAAAATGAAAACAATCCTTGAACAAGGGGGGTTGGTTGCTTGGAATGTTAATTTTGTTTTTTTTTAACTTTTTAATTTTACTTTTCTGAAGAAAAAAACTAGAAAGTATTATAATTTGCCAAAATATAAAATTTAGGCAAAATTATAACCAGATAATACAAAAAATGTTCGAAGCCAAAAACAATTTATAGTACGTGCACTAGATATAACTTCAGAAGTGGCAAACTTTTGAGTGGTTCATAATTAATATTTTAGTTACAAATAATGTAATAAATATTATTAAGAAAAATAAATTTGTATAAATAAAACATGTAATTATCTCCAGTAATATTCGCATAATTAAAAACGTCTATATCCTTATATTCTTCAGTTAAAGCAATAACTAGTCTGGAAAAATCATTACAAGTTTCTATAATGTTTTCTGTCTTATGCCCTTTATTTCTTTAATTAAAAAAAAAAAACAATTCCAACGAAATATGATTATACCACAAATCTTGTGTCAAATAAAATCTGAAACAATACTATAGATTTATAGTAGATAAAAATCACAGCTTTTCTGGTCTTCTGAGATTTTAACCATAAAACCAATGGTTTCATTTCAAACAGTGCTTTGTGATCAAGATTTGTTTTAATTTTTATTTTTTATTATTTAAAAGAATTGATAACATTTAATTTCTAATGACCCTGTGATTATTTTGGTTATTCCTACCGAGTGGAATATAGTAGTTTATGAAATGGTAGTGTAAAGGTTAAGCAATTTAATTTTTTTGTAGATATTCCTATTAGTCCTGTAAGCATTTTATACTTTGTATGACAACAATGCGACTAACAATAAATTAGCAATTACTATACATTATGACTGCCCGCGAGAAATATGATTGTAAGTTTTCTTTAGGTCTAAAACGCTAAATTGACTTGAGGTATTACTAACTTTGCTATTAACTAAACAACAAGTTGAGATAGTGGAAGAAGCGTTGCCAATTTTCAATAAATTATGAATTGTGTTGTTCGTTTTCCTGTTCAATGTCAAGTTTTCTTTTCCAATATTATTCGTTATGTAGAATATTGAACACTACTATAAACAAATTAGTCCAAATATAAATTTAAATAGAGAGAGAAATATCAAACTGGTGTGATAACGTATTTAGTAATAAAAGGCATGCAGTGTTAGTAAAGTGTAATGGCTGAACCTACCACAATACCGTCTCTTAGAAAGGAGGTGATAAGAATCCTTCTTTATGGATGGAATGTGAGAAGCGTGGGAAGTGTTGGCTGTGTGGGATTGCTGAAATCTAGACCAGTTTAGTTTTTTCCATTTCGTTCTTTGCAAGAAAATTAGTTTAAAAAAATATGAATTAAACTAAATACAAACTAGTAGTTTTAGAAAATGTTTCTCGACACAATAATGGTATATAGAATACTATTAATTTGTAATAATTTGCACTATATAAACAGCATTTACATGTTAATAAGTAGTAGAGGAAATGTACATGGCCTTAATGTTATTTCATTTCAAATATGCTGTTTATATTATATGTAAATAAAGCAAATAAAAACTCTAGTTTTCGATTTAAAAGCTTAGAATATAACGTATAGAGTATTTGAATATTTAAATAACACTCAATAAAAACGAGAGATTATAGTTCATTTTATCGTAAATAAATTTTAAGGCTAAAAAATGTATAGCCATGTCTAGAAAATTTAAGATAAGTTTTTATGAAAAAAGATTTAATTTTAAGTCCCCAAGAAAATCATTGTAACTCTAATACATTTAACTACAGTATATAAATCAGCCTTAAGGAAAGATTCTTCATTTTCTACATATTTTTGAACTGAATTTTGTAAGTATTAACATTGTAATCCTACGTACTGTTATATCGCATTAAATTGCTTACTCTCACAAAAAAAGCTAAATTATTGAAAATCGTTATTAAAAATGAAATGATGTTTGTTAGTCTCATTGTAATTTGACAACGGCTGAGCCGATTAGGCTGATTTTTGTTTTGAAATATTTGTAAATGCGAAGGAATGTTTAAAAAAACATTGGTAAAGTTTGTCAAAATATTTAACAATTCTGGAAAATAATTATAATATTTACAACACGTTATACAAAATTATCTGTCCCCAAATTAGTTATTGACACTACCATCCGTAGTTCAATAAAGTAGCAGGAACATTTTTTAACATTGAAATTATATAAAACATTGAATAATTATACAGTGCTTGATAATAGCGTTATGCAGTTTTCAAAAACAAAGTTACCATCTAATTATTTAGTTTAAATTGTACCAGTGACGAATAAACCATCTAATGCATGGACAATAATATTTAAACGGCGATCTAAAACCCACCTTAATGAACAAAGCTGTAAATTTTTTGCACATAAGGTTATTGAAAAAGGTTACCACCCTTAACAAATTAAATGTAATTAAAGGCAAAGCAATATAATAGCACAATCTTCCTTTTATATCAGAAGCAGAATACAAGCGACGGATGTATTTAGCATTTTAACTAAAGTAGTCTTTTTAAGCTTACTTATGCATATATATTCTTGTAAACAATAATTTTCCAGGAAAATCCCAAAATATTGTTTCTTAACTGTCCGTTACATCCTACCTAATCACATATGTTAAAATATTTTTTCCATGAGCTTTTTAACTAATATACCTAAAATAAATATCTATGGGTATTGATCAATGGATACCAATCAAAAATTATATATCTCTAGAAATGGAGGTATAATATGTGTCCAGTTCACATTAAACAGGCAGCTGGTAGATTACAGTGACAGGACTGGCAGGTAGACTTACGTATAAGACATGAGCTGAGATTACAGCGTTAATTTAATAAAGCAGGTTCGGTTTGAGCCTGCCTCCCCAATCTCCAAGACTGTGACGGAGACTGAACTTCTCTTACTGTTACAACGGCAGGACTGGCAGGTAGACTTACGTATAAGACATGAGCTGAGATTACAGCGTTAATTTAATAAAGCAGGTTCGGTTTGAGCCTGCCTCTCCAATCTCCAAGACTGTGACGAAGACTGAACTTCTCTTGCTACGTTACAACGGCAGGACTGGCAGGTAGACTTACGTATAAGACATGAGGTGAGATTACAGCGTTAATTTAATAAAGCAGGTTCGGTTTGAGCCTGCCTCCCCAATCTCCAAGACTGTGACGGAGACTGAACTTCTCTTGCTGTTACAACGGCAGGACTGGCAGGTAGACTTACGTATAAGACATGAGCTGAGATTACAGCGTTAATTTAATAAAGCAGGTTCGGTTTGAGCCTGCCTCCCCAATCTCCAAGACTGTGACGGAGACTGAACTTCTCTTGCTGTTACAACGGCAGGACTGGCAGGTAGACTTACGTATAAGACATGAGCTGAGATTACAGCGTTAATTTAATAAAGCAGGTTCGGTTTGAGCCTGCCTCCCCAATTTCCAAGACTGTGACGGAGACTGAACTTCTCTTGCTGTTACAACGGCAGGACTGGCAGGTAGACTTACGTATAAGACATGAGCTGAGATTACAGCGTTAATTTAATAAAGCAGGTTCGGTTTGAGCCTGCCTCCCCAATCTCCAAGACTGTGACTGAGACTGAACTTCTCTTACTATGTTACAACGGCAGGACTGGCAGGTAGACTTACGTATAAGACATGAGCTGAGATTACAGCGTTAATTTAATAAAGCAGGTTCGGTTTGAGCCTGCCTCCCCAATCTCCAAGACTGTGACGGAGACTGAACTTCTCTTGCTATGTTACAACGGCAGGACTGGCAGGTAGACTTACGTATAAGACATGAGCTGAGATTACAGCGTTAATTTAATAAAGCAGGTTCGGTTTTGAGCCTGCCTCTTCAATCTCCAAGACTGTGACGGAAACTGAACTCCTTTTACTGTTACAACGGCAGGACTGGCAGGTAGACTTACGTATAAGACATGAGCTGAGATTTCAGCGTTAATTTTAATAAAGCAGGTTCGGTTTGAGCCTGCCTCCCCAAACTCCAAGACTGTGACTGAGACTGAAACTTCTCTTGCTATGTTACAACGGCAGGACTGGCAGGTAGACTTACTTATAAGACATGAGCTGAGATTACAGCGTTAATCTAATAAAGGCGGTTCGGTTTGAGCCTGTCTCCCTCCATCTCCTCAACTGTGACGGAAACTGAACGTTTTCTTGCTGCGTTACACAGTTTTCAATCTTTTAAATATTTTCGCATATTTATCTTATTGTCAACTGATATAATGTCGAAGCATGTCATTTGATACTTTTGGTATAGCTGCATTAATGGAACTTTTGGAACACATGTTAACATTCTAGTTATATCTTAAACCCCAAATTGTATTGAAAAGTAATAGAAAAATATTTACAAAGCTTTGTTCTTATGTAAATGACATCTTGCTATTATAATAATTTGAAAAATTAAAAATGGATTTAATCATATTCGTCCAGTGTTTTAACATTCATAAGGTAATAATTATGAAAAAAATAAATATACAGTGGTACAGTTTAAGTTTTTAATTTTCAGTTTAGATGGATATTTTTTTAATGCATTAAATATCAAATTTATTCATAACACGAAGTCATTCCAGATCCTCATCAAACTAACTGCTGCGTGCAAAGAGGGAGGGGGCACAGTTTGTGCAACGTTTATTAGCCTGTGCGTAAGGTTTAATCCTTATAGACCGCTATTGGCTTAAGGATCAACACCCTTTATACCTCTAGATAAGGAGAATTGTCTCAGCAGACACGCTTCCCCTCCCTAAACTAACGCACCCAAGTGTGAAATATAAAACAATTTAGGTAGATAATTATGAGCAGTAAAATTTTATTTTCAGTAAGCAAAACACTATTGCACTCATGTCACCCTTAATTGTAACTAGTAAATCAAAACACTGTTTGGTACCTATAAATAGCTTCATTTTCTATACAATAAATAATATTCTCCTACTAAAAGTAATAGTATTTTTATTTTTTGAAATTACTTACAATACTAACAAGAGAAAGATTTTAACGCTGCCATTTTCGTTAGCATGAACCTTTTTGAGGTCTAGTTTGTAGTTTGTAGATTGCGCCAGGATGCGCCAGTGTATAGCCAGTAGGGCTGTATCGCATCGTCATATATTACTTACATTAGGTGATTTTACGTTAAGTGCTTAAATTGTTTTCAGACTCAGGAATATACAACTATTTACTGTGACTTTTATAAAGAATTCAATTTTTCGGCATTGGACATTTAAGTGAGTAAGGCACATGTACTACGTTTATAACCTCACTCTGACTAACCAACAAGCATAATCTGGAGTTAGTCACATGTGCCTATTCACTCGTCCTAATCTCGTGCGAGCCATGTACCAGTACCTGCAGTTATCACTGATATCAGCCGTTGCTCAGTGACAGCGGTGCGGACTGATAATACACAGGACCGAGGATCGAATCCCGCTCTCAGCGCTATATTTTTTTGCTGTGAATAAATAATCAATTTAATTCTTTTAAACTATTATTTTTTGTGATTTTAAAATATTTTATAATACTTTTAACTTATTTATTATCAATTTTAACTATTTATTTATTTATTCTATTGACTGTCATAACTTGTGGATTTTAATCAAAGACAATATTTTAATTTTATTATTAGATTATTTTTAGATTTTAAAATATTTTATAATACTTTTAACTTGTTTATTATCAATTTTAAACTATTTATTTATTTATTCTATTGACTGTCATAACTTGTGGATTTTAATCAAAGACAATATTGTAATTTTATTATTTAGTTATAAAAATGGTTCTGTTGGTCGAACAGTCCAAAAGTGGAAAACCCCTCATCCTCTACAAAAATTATAAATATAGAGAGAGCCATTGTTTAAAAAATGGGGAAAGAGCCTGGCGATGTCTGGGAGGAAAATGTGGAGCTACGGTGAGGACCAATGCCGAGGCTACACAACTAATGTCGTCCAGCGGCAAAACATCACGGGCCCCATCCGGTCACCATGAGGACCTTATCCCTGTCGCCTCTGTCCGACCGGTCTATGGTGTCTTCCGCGGCACTCGTTTGCGCCTCGACGCCTGTTTCCTCGTCGGTGCAGTCTGCCATGACGTCCGTGCCGTCCAGCAGCACTGAGCTTTCCGCGCCTGCCGCCTGCGTTTCGGTCCCTGTTGCCCCGTTGGAGCAGGATGCCGTGACCCCGGTTGCCTCTACTGGCTCTGCGCGGTGTTTTGTCGGAAATGGAGGTGGCCGACCTGGTTGCTGAAAATCAACAACTTAAACATCGTTTGCTGCAGCTTGAAGAACAATACAAGCACGTCCTTGACCACTCTATTGAGTCGGACACTCGTCTTCTGCACTATACCAACCAAGTGTTCGTGGCGGCCACATCGTTGGTTGAGTCGCCCGTGCGCGCTTCCGTGGCTGACTGCGCCGTGCAGTGCGACCCACCACCTCGCGCTTCCGTGGCAGACTGCGCTATGCAGTGTGAGCTGCCTACTGACTGTAGGGAACGGCGTTGTGCGGATACTAGGGACCTCGTGGCTAGCCTCAAGACTACAATTGAGGTTCTGAAAGCAGAGCTGAATAGCTTGAGGGGGAAGGGGAGTAGCGGATGTACGCGTGAGCAGCCTTCTGAGTGGTTATGTGGTGAGCGGAAAAAGAAGACATCATCCGACTAAAACTGATAATAAATATCAAGTTCTTTCAAGCCTACGGCATGCATCACCTCCATCGAAATCCCCTGGAATTCACAGAACTCCCAAAGAAGATCGGAAGAACGAGAAGAAGAAAAATAAGAACAAACATAAAACCAATCTGCCTCTTTCTTCAATCTTTATGAACGTCCGTGTTTGGTTGGCCATGTGCGGCGGAGGGTGGCCCGGAGGACGAGGGTGGATGGCTTCTGTAACCCTAGAGCGAAGTTGCTGGATGCGACGTCCGATGTGCCTCCACCTGGTGCCTGTTGTGTTATCGTCGCCGGGACGAATGATGTCGCCTCCGGTCAGCAGTGAAATGTCTACCGACACCTTGAACAGCGCATTGTGACTAGGCTACAGACCTCCAGCGTTGTCCGTTTCCACCCTGCCTCACAGACACACGACTTGCCACCGTGTCATCAAATTAATCAAGAGGTCGAACTATTAAACGCATATATTGAGGAACTATGCGCAAGACACCGTGGGGCGGTGGTGTTGGACTTCAACCAAATCAGCAGAAGTGCCTTCACGTCCTCATGGGATGCACTTGAAGCAGAGCAGCAAGCACCTTCTGGCGGACCTGTTGATTGATTGTGTGCAGAAGTTGAATCGCTCCAATCCTCGAACTTCGTCCCGGATTCCTGTTACCGCTGTCAAGCCACTGCCGACACGGCCACAGAGGTCTTCCACTACACCACTGCCAACTACCTTGGAACTGCCAGTCGCTGCTCATCCCCACGTGCTTCCTTGTGACTCATTCGCAGAGGCAGTAAAAAAGCGGATCATCGGTAAAAAGACCTGATTCACTACCCTTTATTAATGCCATGAATCAGCAAAAAAACTGTCTGCCTTTCAATTGTGTGAATCTGACATAAAAATATCAGAATCGGGAATTACGTAACCAAAAAGTCTCAAGAAAACCCAAATCAAATTAACAAAATTCAAAATTCAATTCAAGCATTTTCTATTGTGCACCAGAACGCACAGTCTGCCACAAATAAAGTCGACGAGCTGATGCTCATCGGCAGAAGAGCTGCGTCCCTGATATATTTTGTTGTTTCTGAGCATGGCTTTACGGCTGATACTGTTGCGATGTTCAGAATCAATAACTACGAATTAGCTAGCGTTTATAACCGAACTAACTACAAAGGGGGTGGCGTGGCAATCTTTGTCAAATATCGCCTAAGTTACCAGCCATTAAAAGTGGATTATAGTAGTGATCAAAAACTTTGAAGTGGCTGGGGTAAAACTTGATCAAAGATCCATTGGAAAAATCACAGTAATTGGCCTATATAGATCTCCAAATGGGTGCAGCACCACATTTTTTGACAACTTTGAAACACTCCTAAATTTATTTCATTCAAAATTATTGAAGTTTATCATCATAGGTGACTTCAACATCGACGTTCTGAACTGCGCTAACCCCCTGGCCCAGCGGCTTTCGCGATATCTTATCTTCTTTCGGTTTAACATGGTCCGTGAACTCGACCAACACGAGTTTCTGCCGCGTCGAGTACGGGCCATCGACAACGTCATCACAAACATCCCAGACGTTTTTCGGTCTCTGTTCTGAACGCGGCCATCTCGGATCACTTCGCCCAGGAAGCCATAATTACCCACACCAAACCAAAATTTGAACCTCCCTCCGTGAAAATAAAACGAGATTTAAAGTCTGCAAATGTTGATCTTTTCAACAACTGTCTCAGGAAGGAGTCGTGGTCATTCTTGGATTCTTTCGATCAAGTGGAGGAAGCCTTCAATGCATTTTTAAAGCGAGTAATTTTTCATTTAAATGTCACCTGCCCATTCAAAAATTTCAAAGAGCGTTTTCAAAGGAAAAGAGATACCTGGATTACCCAGGATATTCTCAAATCAAGAGAAAGCAGCTCAAGTTTTATCATTCGATATATGTAGGGACAGAAAACGAACAATTCAAAACTTTTTTTCGAAATTTCAAGCAAAATTATCGAAAAGAAATAAGGATGGCCAAGGCACGAGATGTCGAAACCAAACTGAGACAATCAGACAATTTTTCAAAAAGCGCTTGGAACATTATAAAAAACAGCACAAAACAACAAAGTTTTTCAAAATTTTCAATTCCAACACTTAAAACAACAAATAAAATAATTGATGATCCGTTTGAAGTGGCAAGTGAATTTAACAAATTTTTTTCAACTGTGGCTGAACCAGACGACTCATTTTCGGATAGCCCTCGCGATGATCCATTGACGAGACCGATCTCATCTATGGTTCTTTTTCCTGTGAGTGAGGTGGAGGTGGCCCGTATCGTGCGGGATTTGAGACCGAAAAAATCCAGTGACACCAATGGCATGTCTGTGTGGTTGCTCAGGGGTTGCTTCAAATACCTCTTGACTCCAATCACCCGACTGAATCAATCTTTCATTTGCTCAAGGCGTATTCCCGTCAGCATTGAAGATTGCCAAAGTTATACCAATTTTCAAAAAAGGGACGATGCCTTGCATTCCAAGCAACTATCGTCCAATTTCTATACTCCCAGTTTTTCAGCAAAATTTTTGAAAAAGCTTTTCTCAAACAATTGAACAATTTCTTGATCGTTACGAGGTTATATGTCCCCGAACAATTTGGGTTCAGAAAAAACAAGTCGACAATCGATGCTGTAACGAATCTCATTTACAATGTTGCTCGAGGGCATAGAGAGGCGAGAGCACGGTGCTAAGCATATTCCTCGACCTCTCTAAAGCTTTTGACTGTGTGCATCATGCAACACTGTTGCACCAGTTGTGGTCAAGTGGTATTCGGGGACTGCCCGCACGATTGGATCTCGTCTTATTTAAAAGATAGAAGCAGTGCGTGCAGATTGCGAGTGTCTTGTCAGGCAAAGTTAAAATGCCCTACGGTGTCCCACAGGGATCAATATTAGGGCCAGTCCTTTTTCTAATTTACGTTCAACAGATTGAATTCTGCAATCCAGAATGGAAAATTGATTCAATATGCTGACGACACGACTCTCTGCATCAGATCAAAATCAAAAAACGAACTTGAAATGGAGTCATTCATTGAGTTGAATTCATGCATCGAATATTTCTCCAGAATCAATCTGAAAACAAACAGTTTCAAAATCAAACGTCATACATTTTTTGCCTTCGGCAACCAACAAGAGCAAGAGCTTCGAACCCCGCGGTGATGGTGGACGATTTCCTTCTGGAAGAAACAGACTCCATTAAGTTCCTTGGAATGTACCTTGATCGGGGGCTGACATGGACGATCACATTGAAAAACGTTTTTGCTCTATGGTTGCTTCGGGAATTTATGTCCTGCGCAATCTTGCAAAATTTTGTTCGTTGGATGTATTAAAAATGGCCTATTTCGGTCTGATACATCCACATTTGACATATGGCTTGAGATTGTGGGAAGCTGTTCCAAATACAGATTTGAAAGAGTTTTCAGATCTCAAAAGAAAGCCGTAAGAATTCTTTCAAAATTAAACCCCAGAGAGTCGTGCAAATATGCCTTTAGGGAGCTTGGATTGCTGACCCTTCCCTGTCTCTATATTCTCGAGGTGGCCTTGTACTGCCGATTTAAATGCGAGTTGGTGCAGGGGTAGGGATGTCCACCAATATGGGACTAGAGGCAGGAATAACTTTCGAGTCGAACAGCACAGAACGGCAGCTTTCGAACACTTACCATCTCAAGTTGGAGGTCGGACTAATCAATAGGCTCCCTGAAGGCATCAAACAACTCAATGAAAACAAAAAAAATTCAAAACTCGACTAAAACATTTTCTTATGTCAAAGGCATTTTACTCAACTGATGAGTTCATGATGGGCCGCTGGGATGAAAATTTTTGAAATTAACAACCACGAAATCCCCGGTTCTGGTACATACAAGAATCGTATTGCATTGTATGTATTTACCTTGACCAATATCATTTATCTGATGTACTTATCTACTTTATATAGTTACGTTGACGCATGCCATGCAATATTGTAATTGTTTCACGCAATAAAGGATATTATTATTATTAGTATTGTTTAAAGGCTATTCGAAGATACGAGAGATTTTAATGTTTTAGCTCCATTACATGTAAGATAATAAAATCTTCCGAGACTGTTCTAGTACCCTAGATATCATAAAAATATTGACACATACTCCTGCTTCATGACCAACTTGAAATAAAAACAGTAGCATTGCAGAGTTGATTAGAAGACCATCTCTTAATACAAGAAAAGAAAAATAATATATCAAATGTATTTGAGAACCCATAAGACATTTATACTCATACGTTCATTATGAGTTCCACTGTCCTCAGGTGAGTAAATAACCTAACACAATCTATAATCTTGTTTACATTAAACACATTTTACCAGAGTGTTGTAAAAATACTATAAGATATTTAATATAAATATTTTAAAATCATAATAGAAACAAATTTGGGCTTATGCCAATTGCTTACATGTACGGAGTATTGGAGAAGTTTAGAAGAGTAGGTAGAAAGTACAACATTAGAATCATTAGAACACAAAATACTGTAAGGCAAAGTTTCGTAAAAATAAAACAAAAATAGTACACAGGATTTAAAAAACTGTATTGACAGTATAAAATTTAGTTGCAATATGGAACACATAGGCGAGACAAAAGACTATTAGATATAACAATAAAATATATAACAATAAAAGCACGAGAAAGGGGCTAACAGAAAAGAACAATAGCCATCGATAGTCCAAATGCCATCGTGACTTCATAGGATGAACCCAAAATAATACACAGGGAACATTATTTCTTTAAAAAGAAATTAATCAAGGCTTCATGCATTAAATTGGCAGACCAACTAATCAGTGAACCATCAATCGAGATTGGGCCGCTTTTGTTACCTATTCAGAAAAATGAACTCACAAGAAAACCAAACGTATGAAACAGATTAGATATTTGTAATAAAGTAATGCAGATTCACAGTATGGTTTTAAGAATGTAATCTAGAATGAACAATAATAAGAAAAGGCTCATTCTCGTTCCTTCCTTTTTGCCTCCATCTTGTTTCTGCCATGACGATTGCCATTTACTATTAGCCTCCGGTCGGTTTTAAGTGGGTGGTAGACCATGCAAACCTATTGTAACCTGTATAATGTAGTTCAGTTTTAATAAATTAGAGCTGTGTATGGTTTTTATTCAGTGTATGTTTTAGGGTTAGTGGAGTTGATACACGGCATGGTGGTTGTGATTCATGACTTAAGGTTGGGACACACATAACCGCACCGTGCCCGACACGTGAGTCGGCCGATTGTCGGTGCGGGCTCGGCTCGGTTACCGTGAGGCCACACATGTCCGTATGCAGTCCGAGCGCAACAATCTCACTGTTTGTACTAGAGCATGTTTCTTTTGAATTCAAAGTGACAGATACTTAAAAAATATTTGGAAGATTAAGTATTGCTTGAGAAAATTGTTAATTTCATTGTTGTTATGTTTATTAATAGCTGTGGTGCAATGCTACAGTAAAGCTTTGTACAATCAGCTAGTGTGTAAAATTTGTAAATAATATCATTATCTTGGTTATATGTTTAATGTATAATGTATAATTCTTGTTCATTGTGTTTCATTGCAGTGAATTTCGGTCAAATACACTATAAACAGTGTATTTGGTGTTTTTTGTATTAAAACCCAAGAGCTATAGTGTGATGCCAGAGAGTTTGCCATGTTGCAAGCCCGTTTATAATAATTTGTAAAACATAGTAAAATATTTGTAAAATATATACTGGAGAACATACAAAAAACAAATTTTACAAAATTATTTCTTTTATAGCTCCGAGGACAAATAATTTTATTGCCAGAATTAGTCAAAAATAGTAGAAACATAAATATATTTTCTAAAAAAAATTAGAGTATGGTTGATTGGTCAAAATGATATTGAGTATATGTTTAAGATAATAAATTAGTGTATGATTAGTCTTGTCTGCTAAGTTTATAATAATATTTAAAGTTAGAACATTATAAAAATAATTATTTATAATATAATATTTAATGCTACATGTGTAAAGCCTAATATTTGAATTGTAAATCATGCATAAATCCTTTTTGTTTAATTCAGCACAATAGTTATACTAAATTTAAACCTTGAAACGTAATAGTACATTATTTTACTACATAAGTTACAACAACTAATTTTTATCATTTCATTCTTGCTCGATTCCGCTATTTTTATTTTTTACCCTTTTTGTATATAGTATCCCCAACACAGGAACAGCCTCTTATGGGTACCTAAATTTGCCTTATTTTGTAAATCTATTGGCCTAATTATTAGGTTTAAGAAAAGAAAGAAAATCTAAAAGGATGTAACCTACTTTTTATATTTTATTACTCTAAGTACATAAATTAGAAATAAAGTAAGTAGAAAACATTTTTTTTATTTGTTATTTACTGCTATTGTAAATACGTTATGTCATAGTCTTATTTATTACTAAGCACTGGCAGTAATATTTATTTGTAATATTCAGTTTGTTACTATGGGGAAAATAAATGATTTAGTATTATTATTATTATTATTTATTTTAACATGGGTTTTTCTTGTTTGAAAATCTTATTGTAAAAAAATATTTTTATTTTTACTTTATTGAAGTGAAAAGAATAATAAATAAAAATGTCATAGAGACATTCTAAATATGACTCTTACAAAATACGGAATAAATTTATCAAATAACTTCAAAACATCAAAGAAAAATAGATTTTTGCTCAAATAATTACATGCTTGTTATTTTTTAATTAATGAAAAATGTTTATAGACTTTTTAATAGTTCGAATTTAGTTGTTTAAAATCACTTAATGTACAACATGGTTTTCAAATTCGTTGTAATAAGAAAATATGCACAATAAGAAGATATGACTAGTTTAATCTAATGTAAGAAAATGTAATAGCCTACTTTTATCAATAAATATGATTTTGTTACGCGAACACAGGATGTAGAGTTAGTAGGCTATACTAAATAATTCAATAAAATAGAACGTGTAGACTACATAAATAGTTTTAAAAAGAAGAACGCAACAGTAAACAACATATTATGATGCCGCTCGTAGACCGCACCGTGCCCGTCAAAATTCAAACTCCACATATCGGTGACGGTGCGGGCCACGGTGCGGCCACGACGGTCTGGTGTCGGTGCGGACAAGTATGGACTTGCAGGTTGAAAACTGCGCTGCAATTCTTTCACCGTATGACGGCCAGCATACGGCTGACTGACGTGTCGGGCGCGGTGCGGTTATGTGTGTCCCTACCTTTATGCGTTGCCACAACAGTCTGACATAATTTGTTTCTTTTAACTTATAGTTATAGATTATAGTTAAGTGTTAAGGTTAGTTATTAAGCTGAGGAAGATATCATGACGCAAATGTCGAAACGTGGTGTTTTTAATAATTTTATGTATCACTGAATGATGGCAAATATCTGGAAAAATCCTGTTTATTTCACAATCCTTCCATCTAAAAAAGCAAAATTCTAATATAAAATCTAACCGAATAGGGATATGGGACTATGATATGAGCAGCGTAGTTCAGTGTAAGATAAATTAGCTCTTTCATCTCTCACAATATCACTAGATCGTTTTAATCTAGGATTAACCTAGACGACCCCTTCACATTACATTGTGTACACTGTCCATTACACCATTGACCTTGTATACGGACAAATAGAGCTGTAAATAACCATACGCAAGCTTATCTTAACATATGTCCTTTACAATATACAGACTAAACAAACATAGATTAGTTTCTTGATGTGTAAATGATACTGGACACATTTAACATTCGAAGATAAGTACTCGTAAATCAAATCCTGGCAATGTGGATGCCATTTGACTCATAAACTACGAGTACAAAGGCGCCTGTAGAGGAGAAGTAGCAGCTACAGTATGAGCCGGTTGGCGATGTGTTCCACACATTACTCCAGTGATTTGTGAATACAACTCAATGGTCCAAACAATATTCGTTTGTAGACTGGAGTGGACTATTTGGAGCTCCTCTTACATTGTTGGCGAAATTAATAACTAAGCTCTAAAACTTTAAAACGTGATCATTCATATCATTGAACCAATTTTGTATAATTGCATATAATGTAATAGTTTACGTTTACAGACTCGGAGTGTTCACATAAGTACATAAGTATTCTTGTATTGGTAAATTATTATTATTTATAATTATGTTTAAACTCGAATACTACATTATACGTTGTATAAAATCTTTTCATTTACATGGCCAGAATAAAATATACAATAAAGAGTTATTTTTGTAATGATAATGAACTGGTTAAATGTAACGTATTATTATCGTTAAATTAAATTTGTAATTATCATCATATTTATGTGTGTGTGTGTGTTTTTTTTTTTACTATAACTAATTATTATTACATATGTATACTTTGCTATATTGTTGGTAAAATAAATATGGAATGTTATTCTAAATGTAAAATGGTTGTTCGTTGAAAAATAAATAAATAAATACTTTTAGAAATGGGGCTGTGGTTTTTAATAACAGGTCAAACCTCACATCACAAATCACAGGTTAGTTTTGTTCTGTTTCACTGATTTGTTCTTTCACACAACACATGTTCTTACTTAGTACGATCTTACTTACAGAGGATTAAAATATGAATGGGTCTTTGGAGAATACTTTAAAATGGTGTAATAGATATTGTAGAATTAATGTTTGAGTCCTGAGGATAACTTCATACTCGTTAGTTTTAAACGATGAACAAGTAGTTTGTAGTATAAAACCAGAATATTCTTTAAATTTTTCAAATTTGTATCCATTGTATGAAATAGAGATCAAGTAAAGTAAAAATATTTGTTATGAAATTTTTTCTAAGTAATGCACTATGTTATATACTTCGATTATCCTCAACAGTTACATTAACCTCTATGGATTATATATAGATAGCCTACTTGAGAGCAGTCTCGCATTCAGAGGGGCCCTGGCTGGTTCACCCATTTTTGCGTACACACTTGATCGCACACTTTGCCACCGACGCTATATGATATATATATATATATATATATATATATATATATATATATATATATATATACATATTTGGATTATCAGTTACACTGTCCTCTATGAACTTTAGAAAGCTTTTTCATAGTAAGAGCAATTCAGTAACACTGTGGAAGGGTTGCCGCTGTATTCCGCACATTAGTCCAATGATTTGTGAGTCCAGTACGCTACTGTAATAGTGTGTACTTGCAATGTTAACCCTGGTATTCTCTGATAAACATAATTAAATTTTACCTCTATTGTTCATATGTTACAAACATCACGCATTCGTTAATTATCTGTTATTTTGCCCTCTATGAACTGTAGAAAGAAGCTTTAGATCAGAAGCAGTTCAGTCACAATAACATATTATTATTATTTACCATATTGTGTTCATGTGTTAAAAACATCGAACATATGTCAACTATCAGTTAGACTGTCCTGTATAAACTGTAGAAAGATACTTGAGAGCTGAAACCAAAATCCAAAATCTTCAACTTGTTGGAAATATATATATATATATTTCCTCTATATTTAGGAAACATCGCTTTTTTAAAAGAAAGTGCGATCACATAAGGGGTAGAGACCTACACTCGACTAAACTACTTAAACTAGAAGCAGTGAAGACTACCTGTCTGGGAGAAGAAACACATAACGGTAGTGTAACATTTGTCGGCTCAAGAAGGAGTTTAGTTTGTCAATAGTTTCTCGGACACGATAAAAAGTGCCATAATGACAAAATCCGTTTAAAGCTCGTTTAAAGGCCGTAATGGTCTCATAAGCATTTTATAGCATAAACAAGTTTAAGGCAAACAACTGGGCCTATGGATCAGTATGCACCACCATGGACTAATTTGATCTATTTAGTCGTGGTTCATTCAATGTTTTTTGCCAAGAGATTTAATCTTTCTTGAAATATTCTCGGAGATAGTGAGGCAAAATGAGTTACTGTGTCAGATGTTAAAATGTCATAATAATTCAACTCAGTTTGTTTACAAATTTAAATATCCTGCGATATTCTCGTTACTATCTTGTTTACCTTTAAAATCAATCATATAATTTGCGTTTTGGGATGGTTGCCAAATCCCATAGAATGGCATACTCATCATCGTACTTTTAATTAGGGTATATAAATGAAGCTTCTTACAAAATTTCGAGCCTATAAGTCAATTCTTCACGATATATCATGACGAGATTTTGAAAGATAAACAGAGAAATATGAAAATGATCAAGCCCCTCGAATGATTGGTTCACTAAGGCTCAATCAATAAGGGATATCAAGGGTTAATGAAGTCTTCTCTAGTACATTAAAAAAATCAAAAACTGTATTATCTGAAACAAAGTCTACTGGTTTCGTAGAAATTAACCATATTCTAAAAGTACAAATCGCAATTTAATTCTGTGTTAAATTTTGTTGGTGTGACCGACCTATTTTTCTTTACTTGTTAACCTTTCATGTGCTACTTAACTTGTATCATTGCCCAATAGGGTGGTCGAGGTAAGCAGCATGCTCCATATAGTCCGTGGATAGCGTACTATAGATTATAATTTTAGTGTTAGCGTCAAGTAATTATGAAATAACCATGAGTCTAATAAGAGACCATTAGGTAGTAAAACGTAAAAGAAAGAAATTAAATTCATCCCTTAACACTTATTGATTCATTCTATACCACGAATGGTATATAAATTCCTTATTATATAATGACATGAAGAACAAAATAGTAAAATTATACTAAAATATCAGCATTCTTGTAATGAAATAGACAAATATAAAATGAATGACCATAGTAGACTGGAATTACTACTGGAGTAGATATTGAACAAGCCAAAAGCAATACAAGACGTGGGGTAAGGGGCTTAACGTCCTTAAGTACTTCATTCAAATAAGCTTTTTCACAATTCCCCTTGTCAGGTAAACCCTTTTGTTTAAATTTCACAATTAAATCTGTTATTACTAAAGGCAAAATATACACTTTTATTTCTGACAATATGATACGCTTTCCTTTTAATGAATGCGTATAATGTAGATGTTTGTGTAGGTGGCAAACCCGCGGTTCGTCTTCTCCTCAAATTATTCTAGAGTTGTCAAATTGAATCATTGATTTTGCTAGCTAGTTTAACCAGTTATTGTGCTAGCTAATATAAACAGTGAGTGTGATAGCTAGTATAACCATTTGTTGTGATAGTAGCTAATTTATCCAGTGATTGTGATAATTCATAAATTACATTCCTCAATTGGAAATGTATAGAAAATTTGTCAAGGAATTAATTCTAAGCATAGTTAGGATGATGTACCTAAGCAAACAGGGTAGGATTATGCCGCACCTCAAGGCGTGTAACAAAAATAAATTCATTGCACTAAGATTACTTGGAGATTATTCACAGTAGATAATATTACAAGAACAAACTTCATTTCAGGACAAGCGAGTTGTAGTGGGATGAGAATGTTGTAATAGCTTCTTTTTAATTACTAATAGCTATTCAACAATGTTTCCAATTGAGGCCTTGTTTGAAGGTGCAAATATTTCTTATATGTATGAATACAAGACATTTAAGTGTCCAGAAGGTGTTTTTTCTCAATACTAATAGCACATAGAGATCAAGAAGTGTAAACGGATGTTTAAGAGCGGATGTCCCATCAATAAGATGTCAATTTCCAGTGAAGTTTCAAATTGTAGTGAATAGTTCATAACATTAAATATAACAAGTTACTTGAGTGCCTTATCAAATGTCGCGTAACAGACATCCTCGAAGTTGAATACAAAATTTGAAGTCTATAGCACATTACTGTAGTTAGAAAGTATAGGATATCACCCTTATTTATAGGCTTTGCTAACGTTTAGCCAAATACCATAGGTGGACATGCTCCATCATCGAACCACATATTTCTACATACAAATAAACCGATAAAACGGAGAATTTAAGTTATAAAATGTTCTCTAATATCCAAACCTCATGAAATTACTTACGCCACTATTCGACAACGCATTCTTTCCAGATTGAAATATGGAAATAATGTGAGTTGGTCAAAACCAGTTTCAGTCTTTGAACTGGATTGATGAACTTATAACGTTCGTGACAGGTCTTTAGCTCAGAAATCGTAAAATGTAAACGAGAAAGAGGAAGGTTTCAGGTAAATAGCGCGGCTTTCATTCATTTTGCTCAATCAGAAGATTCTCGGTAACCGGGGAGTTTTAAATTCTTGAGTATCACATAACTTTCATTCTACACTGGTTTAAACAAGGAATAATTTATTTGTACTACTGTTGATTGGTGCCACAGGGAAAAATCGAAACCAAGCTCCACCTATTTTTGGAAATGTTTTCGCCAACTGTTGCTTACTCCAGCGGTCCTAGTTATCTTGCTTATTTATTAAAAATTACTGAACTTGAATATGTGAATAAACTGAAAAAGAGAGATGAAAAAAATCAGTGTAAATGGTTATGCAAGGAGTAAAAGTTTATTTTAGCGGAGACTACTAATGTTTTATAAAATTACGCGTATGAAAATAATTTGTAAATAGTGTTGTTAATCTGGGATAACTAAGCAGTTAGAAACCAGGCAACATAAGAATAATTTAAATTTACTCATCAATTCATGTGATGGTATAAATAATGATTTTTGGTGGAAAATTTTAGGTTGAACTGAAAAAATGTATTGTTAAAATACTGTAAAATTGTAAAAATATTGCATATATTACAAATACTACACAGACTCCACACTTAAACCTAGATGTAAAGTCGTTCTTACCTCAACATACATACACTCTTTGTTTTTAGTTTGTTATTGACGATGGAAGGTTTGAAAAGATAACATGATTTCGGACAATGTATATGTTATGTGGATTATTTATGTTATTTTGGATGTCATTGTTATATGTTATAAAAAGTATAACTCAACGTTTCAAGAATTGGAATCCGGTCTTTATTTTTGTATGTATATCCCAAACCTGACGAAGAGTATAGATTCCAATCCTTGAAACGTTGTGTGATACCTTTTATAACATATAACGATGGCAAAATTCCGAAATCCTGTTATTTTTTTCACAACATACATTTAGATGAATGCAAATAATGAAAAATGGAGGGGATATGTAAATTTTTTGAATATATCAAGGAATTTATTAGTTGAAAAATTATTATATTTTTTTTGAAGAATATTCTAGAACATAGAATGGTAGTGGATTCTAAAAGAAAGTTTAATAATCGTAATTGTAATTTAGCTGTGGCAGAATCTTTAAAAACCAGAAATGAAATGAATGCATCATTGTTTTACATTTTATAAAAAATTAATATTATTCTTAAAAAATAGAACAAATGTGGATATGCGTGGATTATTTAACTGTCTTTTTGAATGTATGTTTCCAGTAAGTTCCTTTAATTGTACTAAATATCCTACTGTTTTATTAACTACATTTTCATGTCAAATAATTTAAATCCATATATTATGGAGAAGATATATTCTGGAACAAAAGTAAACGGCAAAACTTATGCAAAAGACACAAAAAGAGCAATTTGAACAGAGAACATTGAAAGTTGAAGAACTACTATTTTGTCGAGCCCCCGTCGGTTGGGAAATGTACTTTAAATTGAGTGGAAACCAATGTAAATGTTCAACCTCCTAACCGTTTTTTTTTTGTTGAAATTTATAGTACCATATATTACCAAGTGTTTACAAAACTATAAGATGTACGGTTTACAAAAAAGCCAGATTTTTCAGAAAGTTGGAATATTTTAGAGTATTTAATGTGTTAGTAATTCGTGAATGCCTCTCGCGATATTTGTATCCTTAAAACTGATGACTATTTAATTGGCTGAGCGTAAAGGAAGCCTATAACTGGAGGAGCTAGACAAATGTCTTTCCTGTCTGTCTCTCTAGAGAAAACATATGTTCTTGAAATTTTGAATGAATCCAATTATTTGAGGATATGAAAAAATTTGATTTCGTCACGATTCTCAAAAACAAAGTGACGTACAGGCTAAAAATTATGCGTAAATCTAATTTGTATATAGTCAATCTATATTGACTAGCCTCATTGATGGGCATCCGCTCTTAAAAATACGTTTATAATTCGCGATTTGTATTTAAAACGAACATGAATTGTATTTATACATATTACGAAAATTTGAAAAAGTACGCATATACTTGCTATTATTGGAAATACTTATAGACGAAAGTAGTTGAAAAAAGCTATAACTATTTAGAAAAGTTTTCGTCTTAGTGCAATCCGCTTGGTCTAAAATGAAGTAAGTTCTGATAATTGTATATATTTGAGTAATCTCCAAGTAATGTCCAAGGAATAAAACTATTTTAGGAAAAAAATATTTTTGTTTTCTTATTTTCTCTTACTTTTTTCCCGACGAAATCCAAAAATTAATTTTTTAGGAATCTATGAGAAAACAAATATTATTAAAGCAAAGGTAAGATTTAACATGACAATTTGACACAAGTTAGATGGAGTCAACTAAGAGCACTTTATTTTTCACTACTATTTTTAGCACCCCTAAAATGAGGCGTGATATGATGAGGTTACTGCGAAAAATGCTTATACCATCTGAAAATGTCCTAATATTAACTGTTAATCTTATAAATGTATGGTTTTATATATATATATATATATATACAGCCACTCACTGGGCTGTATGTGGGCTGTATATATATATATATATATATATATATATATATATATATATATATATATATATATTATTAATTAATTATCATATATCATAATCATTAGTTATTATATAGTTAGTTATTAAACTAACTATATAATAATTAACTTTTTCAAATATAAAATTTAACGGAGAATCTAAAAATGATGTAGTTTGCTCACATATGTCTATACGTTGCTGAGAAATATCAGATTTACGTACAAAAACACGGTTTGTTTTAGAAAAACTGAAAATAATTCATATCATACCTAAGTTTTGGAGTTAGACTTTTTATAACCGCCATTGTATCACATTTACATTGCATTATAACCCAAAAAAGTTTGTCACATCAAGATCCACTCACTCTGTATATATATTGGATCTGCAGTTGGAAATAAAGAAATATTCAAGTGCAGCAATGTAGTAGTAAAGGAATATAGAAATAACAGAGTAAAGAAATAAAAGCTTAAAATAATGAATGAATGAGGGAATAAAGGAGTATAGGAGTAAATGTGTAAAGCCATACATTAATAAAGGTATATATGCATAAAGGAGTACATGAATAAATAAATAAATAAATAAAGGATTAAATGAGTAGAGAAATTCAGGAATAAAGGCATAGAGGAATAGATCAATAGAAGAATAAAGAGATAAAGGAAAACAGGAATAACGTCATACAGGAATAAAGCAATACATACACATACAAATAAAGCATTAAATATATAATTAAAGGTATAAAAGAATACAGGTATAAAATAATGATGGAATAACGAATAATGGAATACAAGATTAATTACTACTAGTAAAGTAAACAGACTATTGAAGAATAATAATCCAATACAAAGAGTATACGAGTATAACGACACATCAGAACGTAACTAACCAATCCAACAAAGTAAATTCATCATATCAGGTACTAGGTTAGATAATAAAATGTCATATGAATGCCCTGAGTCTGTTTAAAATTTTGTCACTTTGTGATTTTATCATTATTTTCATTGTTAATCATAAGACCAATGTATTTAACTTTTATGTTTAATCTTGAATTGTCAAAATTATGAAGATTATTGTAAAAAGGATCTTACTGTCACAATTTTAATAAGTAAACACCAGTATAGAATTGTTTTTATCAAGAGTTGCTTTTTGTAGTAAATTAAGTGTACAAAGTAACATTCCTATTAGTAGAAATATTCTTTAATTTTGAGAAAATGTTTTCTAATGTGTTTTTGGAATAATATAGTTTATTTCATTAAAGAAACTAAACGATAAGGCTGACTGCAACTTAAGCGATGATTTAAGTTTATAAGATACAGTATATAGGGTCATTAGCACGCTGAGCAGATTTACTGCCTCTCTCACATAAGTAATTTTATCGCTTTCTAGAACTAAATTCACTGGTTTTTTTTTTTAAATTTTACATATCTTATTTCATTGGTTATTTTACTATATAATTTCTTGACAATTAATTCATGCACACAAGTGTGCAGATATACAACACACCTTTTACTAAAAAAGGTCAGTTCGGTATTTTTAAATCACTGTCTCTGTTACTACGCTTTTGTTTTAATTTATATGCAACTTATTTATGATATTGATAATTATGTGTATAATTGAGTTTAAATTATAGTTGATGTCTGTTTTATTTTAATTTTGAAGCAAGTCAGGAATTGGTAGTAAAGAGTTGTACAAAGGAATTCGTAGTGTTTTCTTCTATCAATGGACTTCAAATAGCATGCACATTAATGTTACACCAACAGCAAAATAGTTTTGTTTCCCATTATTGTTAACTCATTGGGATCTCAACGCGCTCTTTAAGTAGATTAATAACAGTTTCACTTTCCACAATTTGTCACAAATTCGATTGTAAAATTATTCAGTTGTACGTGATTGGTTAATCCAAAGGAAACCTATTGAACCTATGTTATTTAGTTTAGTTTATGATAATAAGTGTTAGTTTTGTTGTAAGTGTATGTTTTAAAGGTGGTATACATTAAATAGACATTGTTTTGTGATTTTTTACTTTTGCATGTTTCAACGTATTAGTCTGATTAGTTTCATAGTTAATGTATACGGGTGTTGAGTTCAGCTTCACTTCACCTTCCGCTCAGAGCAATTTCTGAAAACAAACGTTGTCACAGACCTGAAGAGATCCATAAAATCGTTTGCAGAATACAAGTGTAATTTAGATGAAGAGGTGATATCATTGTTGCATCAGGTGTATAACTAGGTGGAAGGTGAAGAGAAGCTGAACTAAACATTCACATTGAATAAACCCTTCCCACCATAAATAGTTTATATTTAGTTCATGTATTTTGTAATCTATATGTTAGGTTAACCATCAAGCAGGGCAAAAATCTGGGTTTTGATCTCGAAACGAATTTTTACGTTTTTAGATTTTAGTAAAGATAATATACGTATAAAACGTTGTGTTTAACAAACCATAACAACCACTGAACGTCGAAATCAATACGTAAACAAAAGTACTTCTCATCTTGATGAATTATAATATTATAATTTTTCAAAATTTAGCATTCAACGAGTGGGATATTTAAATTGAGTTTTGGTATTTGATCCGATAAAGGACTTGTGGAATATTGGCATAACAAGAAGAACTTAAGTTTACTCTCAAAAGAAAGTTCAACTTAAAACAATTCAATTTCTTTATGAAGGAGTTTTATACTCATCAATCCTTGCTGATGAACTTCAGAAACTTTCAAGCTCTTGAGCTAACACAATTAAATTTTCTGTACAAATATAATGTGGTACTCTGAGTGTAAAGGTCTATGTGACTAATACTTATTATAGGTTAATATTTTAGTATTAGGTAATCCTTTTATATATATTTTTAAGATCGTGATGTTATCTTACTATCACCATATTAGGAGATATGCTATAGTAGTTAAGTAGGCAAGTAATGGCACCATTTATACAGTGTGTTGCCAATATTTTAAGGCGTTCATTTTGGATTACATGTCTATCTAAAATATCTGTTGTAAATCTTCCGAAAGTGCACTATTTAGTTTTCCAATTTTTATTTATTTTATTCTAAATACTGTAAATGAATTAAACATTTTTATAGGTTTTTAGAAAGATTAGGGGACCCTAAAAATAGACGGTCTGTTTCTTAAAGATCCAAAATTAAAATCGTAGTAATTTAACATCATTGTACAGGAGTAGCTTACAAAAATCTAAATGTATAAAAACTTTAAAAAAACAACAGATTTAGGTATTTTTATTGAAAGTTTTAAAGATTGAACAATGATAGCAGAGTACAGTATATTCGTCTAATGTAAGTTCCAAATAGATTCCAATGAGTGGACTTGTAACAAATGGAACTTATATACTCTCTCACCATACTATACTTATGTACTCTCTCTTTATACTGTGGCATAGTTCCTAGTAATACTAACTGTCCGTGTACTTACTTTTTCGAGGGTTTTCATCAAACTTTTCTAAAGTATTATCTTTTAATTCAATTGAAGGAATATCCCTGTTGCGCCCTGTATCTGATATATCGATTTTTTATAATCCCTTTTCAAGTAGCCCATTGTAACCAGCAGTAAAATTATATGTGCTTAGGTATCCTCTTTGAGGAAATCTTTCAGTGAACATTCTTTGAGTCCTAAGAAATATACTCCACAATATTCTTCATTTGAGTAAATACGCATGTTATACAAATTTTTAAAAGTATTCTGTATTTATATTCCTATTTGTTGCATGCTGTTCACAGTTCATTACCAGCATGGACACTTTGGTGCTTACAGCTGAATTCTTAAACACTCTTACCAAATCTAAAAAATGACGTATAAAAATATTAACATCAAACTATCCAAACGTAGGTTTTATTTTAATTTATTGTCATCATTTCCATACAATTAACCCATTTTAAATTGTTTCCACAAAACGTTTTAAATAGTCGTCAAATCTTTTAAAATTTTTATTTAGTTTGAATAACTTTATTATGTGCCCTTAATTGCTGTAAAACTGCATGACAAATTTCAATTAATATTTTTTATGGAATTTGAAATTATAATACAACATGGTGCTGGTAATGACTTTAGAAATTGAAACAATTTTAATTCGATTCTTACTTAGATTTACTTTATTTCACAAACAATTATATAAGATATTGGATAAACAGTTATAGATAAAAGAATGGTATAAAAGCTGGTATAATGTTTGATTTTAGAAAAGATGCAATAAATAATTGTATAAGTCATATATTCTCACAGCAGTAACGCGTGAAGTTGGCATAACTTTATTTCACTTTATTTCATGCTATTCCAAGTACGGAAACTGGTCCTTTAAAAAGATTTTATTACAATATTGTAAGAGTATTGATTTCAGCAGCAATAAGGAAAGCATAACAAGTAGTTCAAAAAAATACCATGTAAAAAAAAATTACATCGCATACTTGTCCATATTAAAATATCAGTTTCTCTATTACGGATGACGTTCTACAAGAGAGCATTTTTGAGAATAGCAAGTTAAATTTTGTTTCAGAAAATATACTTTAAATTTAATTTTAATAATTACTGTTACAAAATATATGTTCGGACAGTGTTTGCCTCTATGGAGATTTAAAAATAGCATAGTGTTTTTAGAAACAATTATTTATCATGAATAGACCAAATAATGCACTAGATAAAGTGAAATAAGAAAAAATCTCGTAGATATAACTTACACTCTGTTTGTACAGTTGTGTTCTACCCAGAGTAATGTTGCTATGATTGCAAGCCATAGTATATAGTGCGGTGGGATAACTGTTCCCTGGGTGTCCCATGATTTAATTAAAGTTGGTATGGCTTCTATGTCAAAACGTCACAGCATGGTTCCACAATGTTACCTTGTCTTCAATGTTATAATGTCTACTTATTTCGTTTTTAAAATTACAGTTGTAAGTTTATAAATAATTTAACTTTTATACATTTAACTTCAAATATGATTATGAAATAATAATAAAATACAAACTGAGATATCTTACTGATATGTAAAATATAAAGATCAACTGTTACTCTAAAAGATATACATTTATGGTAATGTAGTACACATTTGCAAAATTAATTTGTATTTGTCTAAGATTAATAATATGGTTGTGTTCAAATACTATATGAGGTATAAAAGTGTAGAAATGGGCCTTCAAATTACAGTAAATGACTCTAGGAATGCTTGAAATGCCCTTATACAGAAAGGTAAGGCTTCCTAAATAAACATCCTTTGGAGATAACTTTGTAGCCTATATTGAAAAAACGGGTTGGAGAGACAATATTTTTTAATATGGAGCGACTCCCAATAACTCCAGCAAAAGTTTCCGTAGCTTATTGGGGCCACTAAGCTTCTACTATTAATGTTGCAAAAGAAAGAAACTTCGTTAAAAGAGATTTCTTACATCTATCTCAGTAATGCCTTAGTTTATTTTTAAGCAACCAGATGAGATTTTCTATGTATATAACTTTTGGGGACTGTTGTTAAAGATGAAAAATGAGGGCATTTAGAGTGAAGGGATTTCTTACACAGATCTTCAGGGATTTTCTGGGTCATCTGAGCTCCGAATAAGAGTGTTCCACTACACCAGTTTCTGAGGTTCCATCCTATGCTGCTATTTCTGCAAAGTAGGGAATAGAATTTGGGATGAAAGCGATTTCATACCACGATATAGGGAATGTTCTGGGTCACTGAAGTCCGGATGAGAAATATGATTCAAATTTCAGGGGCTTCTGTTTTAATGCTGCAAAAGGAAGAGTTATGGTGAAAGGAATTTCTTACACTGATCCTAGGAATGCTGTAGATCATCTAAACTCCAAATGAGGGTTCCTGATTATACTAATTATGATACTGATAATACTACAGTTTATTTAGTAATTGAGATAGTTTGTAATTAAACTTACACTGATCTCAGCAATGCTGTAGATTATCTGATGATCAGATGAGGGTTCCTGATTATTGCACTCTTGACACAGTACAAATGGATGAGTTAGAATGATTAAAAACCCATGATGTAGAAAGATAATGTTTCCAAAACAAGCACCCTTTGGAGAAATTTGCTATATTAGCAGAATATGGGGTGGAGATATTATACAGCTAGTATGGGGTAGTTTCTAATAAACTCGTCATCCAGCAAAGATTACGGAACGTACGACTTTCTATTGTTAACGATACAACACGAGTAAAATTGCGGTAAAAATATACACATATCCTAGGAATGTTCGAGGTCATTTTAGTTCCGAATGAGAGTTCCAGGTTATACTGCTTCCAGAGGCTCGAGCTGCATAGTTAATCCTACTAATTAATACGAGAGATTTTACGATGAGATGGGTTTCTTAAACCGATGCCAGGAGTGTTCTAGATCTCCTCAGTTCCGGAAACGAGAGTTCCCGATGATACAGAATTTTTGAATCTGAAGTTTTTGTTGTTAACGGGGCAAAATGAGTGCATTTGGAGTTAAAGCATTTTTACACAAAGTTCTTAAGAATACAGGAAGCGATTTAACACCCTGATGGAAGTTAGCGATAACGCCACTTTCAAAATTCAGAAAATCTTTCCGTAAGAATGTTCAGTCTAACGTCTGTTGCCCCAGTTTCATGCTCACACATTGCATCCGATTGTAATATTTCTAAATGGTTGGAACCGGTAAATATAGTTGCGAAGCCGTCGTGTAATCCACGAGAATCAAGAACAGTCAAAATAAAAGTAATTACACGGTTTGGATTATTAGTCAATAATTTTTTAAGTTAATCTTAAGCTGCACATTACAATTTCGATAAAATCTGTAAGTCAATAAAAATATCAGGATTTGTGAAAGAAGGATTTGTCAGAATATTAATTCTTATTTGTCTCTGGCGCCGTCTCAGGCTGATAGCAACTGGGGCGTTTCTAACTGTTTGTAGACCTCCGTACTTGTCTGCAGTGAATTATTGTACAACTCCTAAATACGTTGGTCGATTAGTGTTCTTCAGAAAAATTCTGCATGATGTCAATCAATATTGAACATAAATTATATCTCTAGATACAATAGTTATAAAAACATGTACAGAAATACATGTTATTGTAAGTAATATCCAGGTACCAGTCAGAATCCAACCAGGTAACCTATATAGTTATAAAGATTTCCTTATTTTTTTATTAAATAAACTTTATAAATGCGAACTTGATTTGTATGGCTACACGAATACGTATAATATTCAGTATGAACATCCATTTCATAATTAATAATTTTTGAAATCAATAATAAAGTTCCGCGAAACAGTTTGGTGGAGTCATGTCATAAGATGGGCATCAAATTACCTTGTCAAAACCGATACGCAGTCATACACTACATGTTCTTAGCTCTAAATAAGTGAAATCTGCAGTTTTACCAATTAATGTAACTATGAGTCACAAAATTAGTCTTACATTTTTAAAATTTGTTTCATATATTCCAAATTCTTCTGATATGGATGTGACTTCAGATAAGAGCTTCTTTTGTCAGCAATGTAACTTCTTTTTTATTTGCTAGATTTAATAGGATATGCCCATTTCAATCTGCAATAACCGAATTTCTTGGAGATTTTTTAGATTTACTCCGATCATGACGATATGTGTGTGTGTGTGTGTGTGTGTGTGTGTGTGTGTGTGTGTGTGTGTGTGTGTGTGTGTGCGTGTGTTGTGCGTGTGCTTATTAAATACAATGCAAGTTTAATTTTTAAATATCCAGACTTAACTTTGGTAAAAGGTAGCAACCATTCCCATTTGAAACGTAATTAACTTTTATTCTTGCAATTTTTTCGATATACCCTACGGTTTAAAGATGGCGACCATCCAAAATGTTTAAAATTAACAGTTACATATCAGTTATTAATTATAACGCAAAGCAACAAGTGTTCTAGAACTTTCTTGTTATTTTGAATAATGTTTGCTTCAACATGTTTTCTGATCGTGTATAGTTTTCAGATAGTGGGCGTACAAAGTTTTAACTAGTATAGCACATGGAGTGAATGGTTTCAAGATAGTGGAATTTCGAAATGTTAGGAAACGTCATGATTATATTAAAATTCCAACATTGAGAGTTAATGTCAATTCAGAACTGTGAGAATTAAATATCTGAAGTAATAATGCATCAGCCTCTTGTGAAATATACCTTTATTCTGACTGAGCCGGAACGCATATTACCGTTTGAATGAGTTATTATCTTTGTCAAGGTATTTTGGAAGCGTAAAATGTATCAACCTGAAATAAAAACAAGCTTTCCCCTTAATTTTAGTTACATACTAAAGTGTATGTGAACATCAAATAAGACCATTAAAAATTATATCTTTGTTATTAATATTTGTCTTTTAACAATAAAGATATATCCTACATAAATATCTTAATCAAGGCAAGTTGGGAAGCTTAATTTGTATCAATATTTTGTGCTATACCTTCCTTATAAACACAAGCTTTCCTTTTATTGCCAATTACTAAACGTGTATTGTATTATCAAATTATAATATATATACAAAGTATATTTCATTAATCTAATCAGCAGTGTCATATGAATGTATCATAAGTGAGTATGTCTGTTCCTATATTATATTATTTTAATGCCAGACAGTAAGCCGGCTCCAGATGAATGGATATTAAAGTATGAAGCAGTTACGAGTCGGCTTATGAGACGGCGGAGTTATGCCCGCGCCGCGCCGTAATACGTGAGGAGAAATTAGAGCGGTAATCTAATGGCTGCTGCAAAACTTGCCCTATTTGCTTGACGGTTTCATTTCCTCCAGAACAATTTGGAATATTTGGAACAATTTACTTCTGCTAAATCAGGAATCAGTTTGTGTGATTAAGTTAGGCTTTCAAGATGTTCCTAATGTGTTGCCTATTGCATTATGTAGCTATATTGTAAATTACACACACACACACACACACACACACACACACACACACACACACACACACACACACACACACACACACACACACACACACACACACACACACACACACACACACACACACACACACACACACACACACAGCGAATTAACTACTACGTAACATTTTCTACAATTTAACGTACCAATTAAGGGAAAAGTGATTAATTATTGTAGATATAAGTATTTATTTATCCACTATTAGGAATTATTTGGTAAATAGATTTTAAAAGTATATCCCTAGCATAAACCATATAAAAATATCGTTCTTTCTCTGAAATATCTATGTTTGTATTGATCGTATCAAAGTTAGACGACACGTGAATTTCTTTTTGTTAAAACTCAAGCACTCGGTTTAGTTTTTGAGCGAGTACAGACAGAAAGTGTTACTTTAGGAAACGAATAATTAAATTAAATAATGGATTAATTATAGTAGGCCAAAAAAAAAGATAATGTGAACAACTAATTATTTGAAAATAAATTCTTCTTCAATTTATCTGATAACTATGCAATTGTTTAATTGGCAATAACATTTTCAAACTAGTAGAATCAAAGTATTTTAGATTTCTCCAACTATTATAAATAACATATAAAAATAAATTTATATTACAGAATTTTAGATTATTTTATTTACATATCTGAAACTGTTCCAAAACACCTGCATTGTGTATCATGTTATGAACAGCAACCACTCTTAAATACATAAAATGAAATAAACGTATTATTTCTAGTAGTATAATAATTAAGTTAAAACAGTCAAAGTCGATTCCTAAACCATATATTTTGTATTGGCTTAGAAAACTGTTCAACTATACAAATAACACTCATTTTGAATATAATCAATTTTCCTATACTGAAATCTTGAATAAGCATATCAAATTACCTTCGACCTTTTTTCATAAATATGTTCAAAATTATTTTTGAAACGTTTGGAGCTAATAGTAAAAAAATATTACTTTACTATTCTAAGTATTTTTCACTGCACTTTTCCAAATCATATCTTTCCATATTTGCTATTAAATCAATATGAATACTTGCAGCAACATAACACAAATACAGTATCGTATAAAGTAAATACTCTTATTTTTAATAACGTCTAATTATTTACTATATCCAAAGTGGCCATATTTAAGCCTCCAGATTAACTCATTAAGCTTGAGGCCAAAAATGCTTTTATTTAAAATTAAACAGCCCCTGATTTTGGGAAGGGAGAGAAGACTGCTTCACGAACTAATAATTGTGATTCTACATCTTATAAACCTTTGCTTATCCAGAAATTTAGAATATTATTTTGCACACGGAGGCATTGAATGTATTACACTCATATAGAAGGAATATATTTCAAAAATAAATATCAGGTATTTTACAGACATCCGTACACACAACTTATAAGGTCAAACGACTCGGCCAAAGCGCTGGCGCAGAAGGCAAAAGCGTACAACAAACAAACACAAATAGATGAGGACTTTGCAAACAAAATGCTGCTTGCATACACTTAGCAGTCGAGCGGTAAGAACAGTGACCAATGTATCATGGCAGACATGTAGTGAGTCAGAACATATATGTTATTGGAGTAAGTAGAGTCATTGTTCAAACCGTGTTTACATGGCCAGTGCACTTGAATGAAGGACAAGCGTGATGACTGTAATGTGTAAGTGAGTCTTGTAACCAGCTAAGAACCATTGTTCCTTTGTCGTTGTCATTAATTCATAGCCCATACCCGAGCAACTACAGCCAAGGGAGACCTATACTTGATTTATTCCTGTAATGAAGTAAATGAGCTGATAAGGATCTGCTAAACCGTGTTTACATGGCCAGTGCAATTGAATGAAGGACAAGAGTGATGACTGAAGTGTATGCGTGAGTCTTGTAACCAGCTAATAACCATTGTTCCTTTGTCACTGTCATTAATTCATAGGCAATACCCGAGCAACTACAGCCAAGGGAGACCTATACTTGATTTATTCCTGTAATGAAGTAAATGTGGTGATAAGGATCTGCTAAACCGTGTTTACATGGCCAGTGCAATTGAATGAAGGACAAGAGTGATGACTGTAATGTGTAAGTGAGTCTTGTAACCAGCTAAGAACCATTGTTCCTTTGTCACTGTCATTAATTCATAGCCCATACCCGAGCAACTACAGCCAAGGGAGCCCTATTCTTGATTTATTCCTGTAATGAAGTAAATGAGCTGATAAGGATCTGCTAAACCACGTTAGTTCAATCGGATAATCTTTCATGTTCACTTTTTCCATTAATGTTTCAACAACACTGATAGTTCTTAAACCTTTATGCATTTTTTAAAGTAAAATTATATGCAAGATAATTTATGTTACATATATAAACAAGTTTATTCATATTTGTAAATAGTTCTGAATCTGATGTGCCATAATAGAAGAATTTTAATTATATCAATTTATATAATTAAAATGATCATTATCATGATTAAATTTGGCTGGACTATAACTGGACTATAAATTGCAACAATATTTTTGATTCTGAACTTTATTGAAATTTATTGAATTAGTGATAGGAACTGGAAATATTTCATTTCTTTCTGTCTATCTGTCCACACTAAAATTAGAAAACCAAATTAACTCATAGATTTGAAATTTCGCATGAAGCTTAATTTCTGTGAATGGAACATTGAGTTTAATGATGGTGTATGCCACTTTATGAGATTTGGTTGTGCGTTAGTGAACATTTTTTACATTATTCTTACGGAATAGCACAATGACAACGAGAATCACATAGAATAACAAAATTTGTGAACAGACTTCAGTAAAATCATAAGACATATTAACATGCGATATAGTAACACAAGTAGCAGTGTAGCTATGGATGTAATATTGTATGCAGCCTCAACCAAGCCTGTTACGTGACACGTGGTGTGATATACTTCTCCCTTGTTATTAGTAGACCTGATAACTACATAACGGTTTAGTTATAATGGTAGCCGTAGGTGGGGGAAGGTACGGTGAGGAGAGTAAATGTAATTCAAGCCTCTTGTAAACCTTTGTTGTAAATACTTTCATAAGTTTCGTAACATTTATTCATGTTTTAATCAATTCTTTAAATTATTAATGAAAGATGGGAAATTTTATAAATTTATGGAGAACTGGAAACTGTGATTAGAAGAATTAGAATAGATTTGTTTAGAGAATAAACGATGAAAATAAAATCAATTAAAGGTATAATATATACCACTATTTGTATTATTAAAGTACAGCAAAATACAGTTTCGTTATTTGTAAATAAGAGATGTTCATGCACACACAACAGAGATGGTATAATTTAGCTAACACAACAGCGAAGTCATAGATTACATTTTTTTATTTCCTTTCCTAATTAGGACTCTCCATTTCGTTCATCTTTTAGAGGAAATGTGTGAGTATGGAAGAGACAGTGGCACTCAGAGATACTGCTATGATATGGTGTAATATTATACAGCGAACTATTTCTGTTCCAAGTAGGTTTTGCAGTATGTTCAAGTTCCTTTAAGATAAGTGTTACATAAATTAATGCGTCTAACTAAAACACAAATTGGTTTAAGGAAATTTCGCTTTCTTTCCACAACTAGATTCATTAACACGTTTTTTCTTTGGTGAGCAAAAGAAATGTTTTGATGGAAAATATTGAAGGTATTATTTAATAGGTTTTTAAGCTATCGTTCAGAATAATGGCCGTTAGTCGGGGAGCGTGCATGCAGACCAATATGCGAGAGACTCCCTTACCCAGTGCCAAAATCTCATTATTCTATTTTACTCACGGCATTGGCAATTATTTAGTGAGTTGGTGATTTGGCTCGTAATAGTAAAATTAGTCTACTATTAATATTTACCCAATAAATTCAGGGCCATCATACCGGAATTATATTTAGAAGGATTCTACTCAGATTCTTATCTTAGGAAATAAAGCTAAGAACTGGCCTGAATAACAACGACTTTGTTGGCACGCCTTGAGCACAAGCCTGCAACAAGTTGGTCGCTCATCATTTCGCGGCGCCCCAGTCAACTAATCTGAAACGATACGCAGAACTGCTTGAAAAAAATACTATTAAAATATAAAATATGTGGAATTAATGTAACTCGTGAGGTTGAAAAGTTATGCACCTATCTCGCGATTGATGGTGGTTCATGACATTGCATGGGATTTGGCTGAGAGTTAGCGAACATTTCTACATTGGTCTTAATAGCAACCATGATGAGGGGAATAAATCAATAATAAAGGAAACAGGATTTTCCTGGTATTTGCCATTGTTCAGTGATACAAAAATCTGTAACACTACGTTTCGAGATCTGCAATCTGATCTATTCTTCAGGTACAACTAACCTAACACATAATTACATAACTGGGTTGAAATAAAAATAATCATACCAGAACGTTGTGACAAGTCAGGAATCACAACCACCAAGTTGTGTGTCAACTTCGGTAACTCTAAAACATGTACTTAATAAAAAACTAAACATAACACTGATTATTACAACAGAACTGCAGAATAAAGGTCACAATAGGTCTGCATTTGCCGACCAACCTTATACGACTGACTAAAAGTAGTGTTCCTGATTTTTGTATCACTGAACGATGACGAATGTCCGAATCCTGCTTCCTTCACAGTCCTTCCATCTTCAAAAACATACTTCAAACAAACAAAATCAGTAATTGTAGCAAGCTGAGTTCAATAATATGACATTTTAAACATTTGGTATATTAATACATGTAGCCTAATTAAACACAATATATCTCGAGAAATGTTTCACTGAATACTTGATTGGAATTTCATTTTTATATAGACAAGAATAATAAAACGATGGTTGTATGGAATTAGGTTAAGCATCATTGACGATTATCACTTAATAAGCTCGCAAAAGTTTTCTTTTATCTGTCGTAGTATTTAAAAACTTTTTTTGTATCTGACCGTAAGACATAAAAAAATGAAAAAGCTATAGACTTGAAATTATGCATACAACCTCAGCGTAGCCTCTTACGCTACACGTGTTGTGGCGTACTCCTATCTTGTAGGCATTTTAAACGAATTTCAAAATGTAAAGTCCTGCGTGTAACGATAAGTTAAAATAATAAGTAGTGTGAAGTTTTATAGTCCTCATGGCCTTCATAATATGGAGCTTAAACTGCTTAAAATTAATTCACACTAAACAAATATGATTAGTACTTCTTACCAAGCTTAGGGGGTCTAGAAATTACATGATTTAAACTGAAGTTTCGAGTTCCTCGCTAATTCTTCGTGAGACCAACATATATCGGGTATCTGAAAGAACCTTGTTCTTGCATTGACGATTCGATTCTATTAAAACAGTAAGCTGAGGTTGCGCTCACTCAGGATAGAACTGAAGGTATTCATGTACTATAAATAATACAATACGTTGACAATTCAAAGAAACAGACAATATATGTATTCTCTTCATGAGGAAACTTTACGGCCGGCATTTCAATCCTCAAAACACATAACCGATATCAGAGACACCAATGTTATTCAAAATCATACATTGTTAAACATCTAATCATAAAACCTTAAAAATTTACCAACCCTTCCATTATTGTAATAAAAATTCCCTTTTACTAAAAAATAAATGTAGTTTTTTGTAAAGGACTATTCCCAACACTATGCACGGTGCAATATAAGGTGAGCGTCCAGTTTACATGCCATCCGACTATTATTAACAAAAACTGATTTATGATTTATTCGACGCTACCAACAAGTAAAGTATGAAATATATGGTATTTTTAAAATCATCTTCTCCTTTCCTTTCATTAATAAAATAAATGAATCGTTGTATTAAAAATTAATAGTACCTCCTGTTTGGGAGTCGTGACAAATATATTATATATTTGTGATTATAATGTTTAAAAACTAAAAGTTTCATGCAAATTTTATGTACAGATCTTTCATTATAGAAACTAATAAGATGGCTGTGATAGTTTGAAAATGTTTGACCAAAAACAGTTTTATGAGCGCAGTTAGTGAATGATAAAACCAACAATGAACTAAAACATATATACTTGTTGATATTTAACACACACTGACATTCACGCAAACACACACCACACATATTTTCTATATATATATATATTATGAGATAGTGCAGGTCTCGTGAGATCATGCAGGCGGAAACGTATTCCAATTGGCAAGCTCGATCGGGTATGAAAAGATCGCTCAGAGCATATTTCTCATGAAGTATGAAATATTTCCCAGCATAGTCCTATCATAAAAAAACATTTCCCAGCAAACTTCTGAAATTCTACAGAAGTCGACAACACAAAAGAAGATTTATCAAGAGATGCATACTTTTAAATGGGGCGAAATAGGTTAAAAAGATAAAAGGTTTTTTTAAAATACTATTGCCACCAAAATAACATTTAACATAATTTAAAGCGATAAAGAAATGAAAGAAAATGTTTTAGTTTTACAATATTCTACATACTATGAGTGATTAAACGAGTAAGATATAGCGAATAATACATCATTGTATAGATTAATTATTACTGATATGGGTAATTTACTGTCAGAAATACATGTAGGAAACTGTCTCCTCTCAAGAATAGGTTAAGTAACAAGTATATTAGAAAGTACAAAATATCAAGTTTTATAAAGCATATCTCAATTTAATCTTTATTAAACTGTGTACGTTAGGTCCAAGATCATAGTCAAAGTTAATAAAAACTATGAGTATATGACGTATTAAAAAATAAAGTTTTACTTTAAGGGTGCATCAAATTCCTGATATTATAAGTATTAATATCGGTGTGCCTACAATTTAAAAAGATAAAAATGTATTTATTTCAGCAGATTTCTAATGATGATTTGGAGCATATGCGTATATATGGTTGTATAAAATGTGTTGATTACAACCAGTGTATCCGTAAACAATGTACAAGCCGCACGCCTTTTAAATGCATGACTAAAATAAAAGTATTAGTACGCCCATATCGATAATACCCTCTTACTCATGCATGTATACAAACTAGGTTTATACAATACTATCAGTTACCCGCGGCTTTTCACGCAATTTCACAGGTTTTACGCCTGTATGAGCACCTCTGATTCCTGTGAGTATTAATTCCGACGGCAATTTTGAATTTACCATCTTCCCACGATCAAAAAATATATCAAAAATTGTTTCTGTGAATATATATATATATATATATATATATATATATATATATATATATATATATACATACATACATACACACACACACACACGGCCCTGAGAAGCCTACTTTTATCGAAAGGCAACTAATTTATGTTTCATTACAGCCTTTAAATATAAAGTAAAAGTTACACTAAATTGACTCATATCCGCACTGCTAGCAGTTACCCGTTGCTTTCCAAGCAATTTAGTAGGTTTGCGCGTGTTATTTTTTTCATACAAAAATAAAAATTTGTCATTTATTTCAGTGTTTGTTTATAAATTAAGCGTTTAGTTTCCAATTACAAAAAGCTGGTAAAATGTATAAATTTAAAAGTTTATAGTTATTGCCATTGCAATGTATTTGCTCTTAGTATGATTTCTTCCATACTTGATTTTGCCTTGTTTTCCGATCATGAAAATATATATCACAGATCAGTGAAGCCACATTCTGTCAATGAACTAAGATGAATTTTATATTAAATTTATAGTAAAAGTTAGATGATAACATTGTCTTTTGCATACTTATTATTTTATAAAGCATTATTGTTAAAACTACATTAACAATGACACTGCGCGTCTATTATTTATAAACTTAAATATTGTATGATTCAAGGGGAGTCCTCGGAGTCAAATTCTAACTATGTTATGTTTTAGGATATTTTATAAGGTATATGAGTATTTACCTAATCGCTGAAATCCAAAATATCTTTAAAACAATGGGTATTCGTACCTGTATTAGAAATTACTCATATTAGAATATACTCTCTATAAATGTAAATAAATTGAAAATAACGAACAGTGGTTACACAGAACATTTGATTACATTAAACATGCTCTTTTAATTAATATTTCACAAGTTTTAAGACCAAGATGGAATTTTTCGCTACTTTAAAGACCAGAGGAGCGTATCCCAGGTGACGTTCCAAATAATAACGGGCCTATTCATCCTATGGACCATGAGAATCTCCATGTAACATTTTAGTACAATCGGTTGAGAAGTTTACGCATGAAGGCAAAGCAAATAAACAAAGGCACTTTCGCATTTATAATATTAAGAGAATAATTTGATTCGGTGCTTGTGCATCTTGTCATCTCATTATCACAGCGCCTTGACTTGGATTACCATGTCCTCCAAGCAGCTCCGAGGTCAGTAATGTAATTGGGATAATAATCCCTATTTCCTTGAGTAGGGACGACTCCTTCTCAACTTGACAAATTTAAAAATAGGCTATAAACATATAACTTTTAAATTTCATTTCGTACTAAAATTTAGTACAAATTAAATATCAAATATATCTATCTGTTCACTGGAGTAATAAAAGAAAGCGGTTGTAGGTGAATGAAAGGGTTAGCCAGGCAATCACAGCTCAGTCTTGTAAATAATACGAAGTGAATACATAGAAAAAGTAATATTTTTACTATTCAGTAATTGAATATATTTTCTGAAGTATCTTGTCGAGCGTTCCTGCTGGCTGTAATGTGACGCTGAGTGATCCGTCCTTGCAAGCAGCCCGCCTGTCCTGCCATTGGTGGTGGTTCGAAAGTCACTTTTAATGTTGGTCTCAAGATTAAACGTCAGAGAGGGCTTTTCCTTATGAAATAAAATATCCTTTATCTTTTTACATAGGAGTCAGGAAAGTGATGGCGAATGAAGGAGTTAGCCAGTGAGTAACGGCTTTGCCTTTTTACATTGCAAGGGATATGGAATACTTAGAAATAATTATTGCCTTTTTACTTTGTGTTCAAGGGAGTCAGGAAAGTCAGCAATTAGTATGTTGGTGAATGAAAGGGTTACAGAGTTAATCACGGCTTTGTCTTACGTAACATGCGATATGGAACACGTAGAAAAGAGGTTATTCTGTTTTATTCTAAACAATTCTCTATAGTCACGGGAAGTCAGGAGATTAAGTGATTATTAAGTGATTAAAAATAACTGTAATGAATTATGGCTTTATCTTTTTATACAACATGCAATAAGTAATACTTAGTAATAAATGTGATTTTACTTTACACTGACAGTGTTTACGAATATTGTACACAAATTTAGAAAATATTAAGTGTCGAAAATTTTTCCGATGGATTCAACCCAAAGATCTCTTTTAAATTAAGAATTTGTTCCACTGTATTACCAGTTACATGCATCTTTGTACTTGTAATTACGTATTTAAAAAAAGGACCGTGGGCATATTTTTTTCTAGATGATACTGTAAACACTTTACAGTACTGAAAAAATACTGTAGCCACTGCAAGATATTCCAATCTTCTTATCCAATTCAGATTTATGTTTAAGGAAATGTGTTTCGAGACCCGAAATTCGGAGAGGTATATATATATATATATATATATATATATATATATATATATATATATATATATATATATATGGACCACTTTATTAATATGCGAGGTCGCTGAAGAACGCTGGTATGTTTATTGATCTTAATATTGTATTATAAAGATTATCTTCAAAAAAGTACTGGCAGAAGTGTATATATACTACGTTTACACAATTATGGAGAATGCACTTGATAAAATCATATTTTAAATACATATCATTATTATTACAGGGCCTCCAACCGACTATTGACGATTTGTACTGAGAGGAGTCCAGTTATTCACTTCGAACTTCATTTGTATTCCGGCCAACACTTGGCTGCGATCCTCAAAAGACGCTCAGAATTCTTTGTGAATTGCATCTATCTACTTGAAAAATACGCATTGAAACCTTGGGTAGTGTGTCATTTGAAAAAAGGAAATAAATGATTTTAATGGAGCATTTATAAATTTTATATACACCTATTAAACTATTTTTGTATATATTTTTGTTTACATAGTAAACACATTTTATATTTAGTTTTCTAAATAGTCGTTTCGACAAGGTAATTAAAACATAAATATACATTTACTGTTTACCAGATATTATAAATGTTGTTTTCCGTATAAAACTAAAAACTTGATGTATTATTGTTACATTCTTGAAGCTCTTGCCTTATTGGAAATGATATATTAATTCATTTATTGGATTAATTGGATTAATAGTTATTGGAGAGTTTGTTTGAATTAATATATGTATTATTGTTGTTATAATAAAGTGTCTTTATTTTAGGAAATTTAAATATTTATACCTACTTTGATAACATGCAAAAGCGTGTGGTTTTAAGATGGGTATACATTTACAGTAATTTGGTATTTGTTCTTTATTCTTTACAGTTTAAAATTACAAAAATTGATAAATAATATTATTGGTTTGAACCTGTATTAGAACGTACTACTGAAGAAAGAATATAAATATTTTTATACATACATAAACGTAGATATGATAGATCCATATTTAGCTGCAAACATATAGTTACACAGTTCATCTAACAATAAAACATAATAATGTTTTTTACTATTTTACTGTAGTGGATCTCTCCGTATGGCTTCACAAAAAGCTACGCGTATACGAAATCAGCTCTCCATCAGCAGAAAGGATCGGAGGACGCTATTATGTAAAATATTAGTTATAAATTCTCTCCTTCTACGGTTATAGGCCTCTGATTGAAACTAAGTACTACCCTACAATAAATAAAGAGAACGTGATATTGCCTTTTGTAATATTTGGTCAAATTATTGAATTATTCTAAATATAACCATATTTATAGTTTAAACACCAAGTTGTGTTTTCTAGTGATTACACTAGATTCCAAAAAGAATTATAAATATTGTATTAATAATTTGTCAGTTGATTAACAGAACTGTTGGTTCCTGTCTAATGGGTATTATTTGATTATACGAGCATATTCCTTTTACAGATCTTTATTACAAATGAGACATAGTTTTTTTTCACTATTTGGAAGAGATACGTTGTTGCGAAACATGAAACCTGAGGGAGCGAGTGTGGAGGCGAGAACTTGGCTAAGGAAGACACTCGTTAGACGTAACGTTGGATCACATGACATCGTTAGTGATCAGCCTCTCTTCCGATCACACTTATATAACTTTGAGATGCTCTTTAAAAGTTTCAGAACTGAGTCTAATATGGGCGTAAAAAATCCAAAACAAATAACTTGATAACACTATGATATTGTCTATAGGGCATTCTGATACTGTGTCTTTGTCCGAAGCTGTGTATAATACCTCCCAATAGAAATATTCTATAGACTTGAAACATTTTATATAGTTCCATAACGGGTCAAGTAAGTCCGGTTCGAAAATTCAGAGGTCGTAAAAAATAAAAAAGAATTTTGATAAAATAAGACTTGAAAATTATAGTATTAAGTTCCTCTTGCTCTTGCTCCAAGGAAATTATCCCAGGTCGGTATTGACGTAACAATTGAACTTCAAAATGAAATTACGTATTTATTTTTACTTTTTAAGCATATTTGAAATTAAATTTCTGAAAGTTAAATTAATTTACATAACTATAACTGTATTTATAAATATGAAATAAATAGACGAGGTAACATTAGAGATGAGGTTAAAAAATCTTTACAATTTTGAAACTTGAAATTCTACATACAGCTATTTATACAGCAATAAGGAGCACATAAGAAAGTTACTTAATCCGTGTAGAAATTCAAAAGAAACATGAGGGCTATTTAAAAGTTTTTGTACAAACAACTTAAAAGTACACTATATTGAAATTATACAAGAAAACCTGCCTTTGTATGAAAATGTAACTATACGCCATTTTTAATATTTGCTACTGTTTATGAAGTTCACTTGTTGTTGGCTCCAATTTCAATGCTGGTATAAATTGTGTACAGCATGCAAATATCATCGAACTCTTACATTCGTTTATCAGTAAATAAAACAAAATATTAGAATTATTTTTATACATTAGTGCGATGGCTTACTACTCAAATGAATAAAATATTGTGACATGCATTTCGTGAGTAACGAATAATGTTCACTGAAAGATTTTGCTCAAAGAGGATAGCACATAGACTTTTACTTCTGTTCACAATCGTATACTTGAAAGAGGATAATTCCAAATTAATATATAAGATACAAGGCACTGATATTCGTTTTATTGAATAAAGAAAATGTACTTTAGATCATTTTTATTGAATCCCATTGGAATCTATTTGGAATTTATGTGAATGGTCATCACATTCTGACGAATAGACTGTACAAAGATTTTAAATTACCGCGATTTTAATTTTCGATCTTGGGGAAGCATACCAACTATCATTAAAATTAGAAAGCATAATGAGTAACTAGGTATTTTTTTACTATTTAGAAAAGATATTATAGATTTGCTTGTGATCTAGAGGCACGCCTTAAAATATTGGCCATTTCTTATCTAAGTAACCACTATCATATTTTGCAATTAATATTTTTTTGATAAAATACCAAACATCATTTTAAATACTCAACTCGGTGAATGCTACATTTTTATCAAGGATAGTAATTATGTTATTATTATTCATCAAGGTGAGTTTTTGTTTAAATTTGTTGTTAATATGGGACAGTTAAGGTAAGTTACGTAAATCTAAAGACGTAAGACTACGTTCGATATCAAAATCTGATTTATCTTCAGGTGGCTAACTAATCTAACTTACAGGTTACAAAATACATTAAATATAAAAAAACTGGTTATGGTAGTAAGAGTTTATTCAATGCGAATGTTGAGTTCAGCTCCAATTCACCTTCCGCGTAGTTTTGCACTTTTGATGTGACAATAAGATTAATTATAATTAAGTCTGTAACACTTGCTTCCTGCAAAGAATTTTTTTTATATCTTCATACGTACGTGCGCTACAGATTCCAGGAGGCAAGTCAGATGTTGCTCGACCGAAACGTGGAGTGGAGCTGAACTCAACATTCGCATACATTAACAACTCAACTAATCCCACCAATACTTCATTCTCCAATCCCACCACGGACAACTGAATAACTTTACAACCACATTTGTGACGAAAATGTTTAATATTAATCTACTTAAAGAGAGCGTTGAAATGCTGAGGAGTTTACAATAATGGACTGCGAAATTATTTTATTAAACTAAGACCCATTTTTTGTTCACTGATAAAAAAAAAATCTACTGAAAAACCTACACGGTCCGGAAAAAAACATATTTTCTTTGCAATCCTACCACCATCAGAAACAAAAAAAAAAGAATTATTAAATTCATTTGTGGAAAAAAATGTATTCAATAGTTCAATTCTTCATTACTAACTCATGACTTGTTTCAGAATTAAAAAAAACTACAGAATTAATAATTTACATTTTATTAAAAATAAAATGAATAATAATATAAATAAATCACATAAAAATTAAAACTAAAGCGTAGTAACTGATTTAATAGAGTCGTTCACTTCTTTTTTAAATCAAGAGTTGCGTTGTAAATCTATACAGTTTTGTTTATGAATCATATTGATGAACTAATTAAATCATAAAGATAAATAATTGATGAAATATGAAACACAAAATACAAAGAACGAGTGAATTTATTTCTAGAAAGCTATAAAATTACTGCTGTGAGAGGCAGTAAGTCTGCTTAATGTTATAATGACCCTATATACTGTATCTTATAAACTTAAATCATCGCTCAAGTTTCAGTCAGATTTATCTTTCGGGACACTAACATGTTTTAAGTCATTTAATAAAGTAAATTATGTGTACGAGGTAATTTTGATACACCATATCTATCTGTTTCATCAATCAGAGCTATTAATTAAAGCGGTTTAACCAATTAAGAGATGTAACCCTTATTAATCCATTTGCAACTCTCTGTGCCGTATAATGCTCTGATTAAGCCTAACGTTTAATAGTATTTATATAACTAATTTCAGTATCATTATTATGAATTACATTATCATTATTAAGGACCTGACTGGCTTTTTGAAACCGTGTCGTCTGTCCGTCCGTGCGCTGTTTTTTATAGAAAGACAGAGAACTAAAACTAGGATTTTCTTAGTTGATGCCCCTATTGATGCTTGAGTAAAAAGACCAAAAATAAAGGTAAGAAAAATTTTTTCTGATCTTATGAATAATCATGATAGCAACGAGAAAATCGCAGAATAGACAAATCTGTACATATACGAAGTACAGTTATAGGATACTTACATATGACATTGTTTATGTCAACTAACAGTTGACAACCAATCAAACTATAAACTAACAGTAAGACTTCACTAGGTTCTTTATGGTCTTTTAGTACTCCTTAGTATCGGCTCATTTAAGAAAAATTTACAAACTTTATAAGTAAACACTTTTAATGATACTTTAAAATCATTTATTCTATAGTAATAAAGAGTTCTCATAATAATGTAAAATTAACATTTTATAGCGGTTAGTGGATCCATTGTTTTTTAAGTTTTCAACTCAAAACTTTATTCAATATTTTAAACTAGTCACTCCAAATTCTATGATAATTTTACTACAGTTTAGAGAAGCTATACATTATACTAGCATTACCATATTGAATGAATATATGTGAATGAACAATACGTCCGTAATTGTTATCAATGCTCTCAATATAATTTAACGATAGACAAAAATAAAAGTAATAAATCAAATAAAATTACTCTAACGCTTATTTATTAACAATAATTCCTGTAAGTATAGTAAGTATATAATATATTTTACCACAGTCTAACCGGTTTCTTATTGAAAATAGGTATTTAATTTACAGACATTTTCTGAAATTCTCAATAGTATGAATTTTAACCATGCTAAACTTATGTAGAAGTAAATAAATCATTTATATAGATAATGCTTTGTAATACGCCTCAGCAATTGTATGGAAATTATTAACAACAACTACGGACGTATTCATTTAATACGTAACGCAAGGATATGTTTTTCCTAGATTATCTCTAACCTGTATGGCAAATATCACAGAATTAGTTTAATATCCAACAGAAATTAGTTCAATTTTATAACATTGTATTAAAAAAAATCTATTTATTTGTAGGATATTGCAGCGATGGAGGGGTAGATTCTGCTCTCTTCAATGTAGGCAGTTATTTTATGAAAATTAATGAAATTACAGTTTCAATTTAAAATAAACCGTTTCGACCTCAACATCCATGGTGTACTTTCCTGGACTAAGAGGAACCTATTTACCAATTTTCCAATCTCTATGACCTTTCTTCCAGGAATTATCGCACAGACTGATAAACGGATACACAGACAGACAGACGGACGGTTGCATTTGGAACTATCGAACAGAAAATAATTTGTTTTTTGGACAAAAAGGAATCTATGTTCCAAGTATCAAGGACCCAATCGACCAAATCTTACTTGGATCGTAAGGAACTACATACAATATTTCAATTTATAGAACATTTCTATTGGGAAGTACTATATATAGGCAGGTACGACGACACAATGTCAGAATGTCCTGTAAACAATTTTGCACTCTTATCGAGATATTAGTTTTGTATTATATACAGCCATAGTAGTATAAGGTTTAAGTTTGGAATCTTTTTAAGAGTATCTAAAAGTTCCGTAAGTGTGATCGGAAAAGAGGCTGATCACTAATGATGTCATGTGATACAACTTTATGAAGATTTATATATTTAAAAATTGGCAGGAGTAAAGTAACATCACACAGACAATAAAAAAATATAGTATATAGATATTTGTTATTAAAGTTTTGGAAAATTATATTAATTTATTTACACTCTCTGCATCTATTCAGTTAGGTCACCGTTATGGAAATTATTTGAAAAAAAAAAAAAAAAAAAAATGGTTGTAGAGCTTAAATGTCAGTACACTACATGTCGTTTTGACAAATAGGTACTTGTAGATAATATGATCGATTTAATTTATCCTTTTTCAAGAAGACTCAAAACAAGAATTTAACCATTATGTTTTGAATGCTTGAGAATCCCAATGAACACTTAAATGTGGGATAGGTGAAGTTGTGTACTATATGATCATAAGAAACTATAGTATCATATTGTCATGATGAGGGTATTGTCATAGGATATTTTAATCAGAAAATTAAGGATATTTAAAGCTTAGAAGCATACACTATACCTCACGGTTTCACCTACATAGGTTCGGCCTTTCTAAGAGAATTTCAAAGTACAATACTCCTGAACAGGTACTAAACGGCGGCTTCATCGATTTACACCGAGTTATTAATTCAGGAGTAGACTACGGTCCACTTTAATTCTAAGAGACCATTTATACCTACTTTGCTGCGGAATAAATGGCGACCATGCAACCACGACAAAAAATAAATCTGTTATTTGCATAAATAAAAATCAAAAGACTCCCATAATATACTAAAAACATATTGTAAAACTAAAAATGAAAATTGCTGAAAAATTACTTCTGTACTATTATATAAAAATCTAATACTGAATTAATTGTATTGATATTTTACGTAGAAATTTTAGGTTCCCTGGTTAACATATTGGTCTATTTCTGTTTCGAAAATCCCTCCGGGATAACAAATGTTATCAGTTGAAAGAAGTGATATATGCAATTAACTGTTCTAAATTACAATAGCCATAAATAAGTACTTTGAAACATATTTTCACGGCAACAAGGCATACTGAGCATTAGCGTTGTAAATATAATTAATCAGAACCAGAAGTGCAAAGACTAAAATAATAGCCATTAGCAATTTCGCTTAACATCTGATGCTGTTACCCGTGAACACTGACATAATACGTGCCTTAAATATGCCTACTGTTGCTTCTAAATTACATGGAGGCCTAACATTTATCACATCACAAGTACGATAACTGAAAAACTAAGGACTTTAACTTTAAGATTCATCCACATCGCTGGAACTATTCATTTCTCAATCATAAAATGTTAGAGAGAAATTCGAGTTATTCTACTTGTATCTAAAAAAAACTGTTCCTTAAACTTAAATCTAAAATGTATGTCAAGATTTTTATCTTCCAGTGGCTATCACTAATCTATAGAGTTTTTTTTTTACATTCCCACGTTATCTCTTATTTTAATACAAAATTGCGTATGAAAGCGCTTGTAACTGCTAATACAGTGTAGAACTTTCAGAATTTAAATAATCCTTTAGTTGACCATTTTCACTGCTTATTTTTTTTAAATTTTGTCCACAATAATCATAAATAATGACAGTATTAATAGTAAAAACACATTTATTACTATATATTTTATATAGCATGTAGTATACGAAAGTAAAACCATAATTCACTGGATAATAGTTTCATTTACCTAATAATCCCTTTACTGATTCCCTGTGAACATAGAAGAATAGTATTATTTCCAAATGTTATCGGATGTTATGTAGTAAGATACAGTAGTGGTTAGCTCTTTAACTCTCATTCACCTACATACTAATTTCTGACTTTTCTGACTCCCGTGAACACTAAATATAAACACTAATTATTTTATACCACATGTTATGTCAAAAGACAACGCCATTGTTAACTCTTTTCGTTCACCATTAATTTACAAAACTAATAAATTACTTTCTTAACTCCCGTGTAAAAAGATAAAGAATGACTTACATCTCGCCAAGTGAATTTAAGGGCTATGAAGCCCCTCTAGCACTTAACCTAGAGACCAACAGGTAAAAGGTGACTTTTGAACCATTATCAATTTGAGGGTAGGCGAACTGTTTGCTAGAACAGTATCACTCAACGATCATACTACAACCAGCAGCAATGCTCGACGTTGCGTGACTCAGTTATCGCAAGATATTTTTGAACCATTATCAATTTGAGGGCAGGCGAACTGTTTGCTAGAACAGTATCACTCAACGGTCATACTACAACCAGCAGCAATGCTCGACGTTGCGTGACTCAGTTGTCGCAAGATATTTTTGAACCATTATCAATTTGAGGGCAGGCGAACTGTTTGCTAGAACAGTATCACTCAACGGTCATACTACAACCAGCAGCAATACTCGACGTTGCGTGACTCAGTTATCGCAAGATATTTGTGAACCATTATCAATTTGAGGGCACTAATTGCCCTTTCATTCACCTAGTAACCGCTTACTTTTTTATTCCCGTGATTTGTTATTTATAATGTTTATTTATATGTGTATAATCAATTAAGGTAATGAACGAAATTTAAATTTAATATATTTAATTAGAGTCTCTTTAAAAAATATTTCAAGGCGACAAGGAATAGTGCAAGCGATTCATCCCAATTACATTACTGATCTCGGAGCTGCTTGAAGGACATGGTAATCCAAGTCAAGGCGCTGTGCTAATGAGATGACAAGATGCACAAATGCCGGATTAAATTTTTGTAACACCAGATGCAAATACGTGCATGAGTAAGAGGGCATCATCGATATGAGCGCACTAATACTTGTTTTAGTTGTGCATTTAAAAGACGTACGTACATCTTTACGGAAACATAGGTTGTAATCACCACATTTTATAAAAACTAAAAATGCATATACTCCAAATCTTTATAAGGAATCTGCAGAAATCCAAACATTTTTATCTTTTTAAATTGTAGGCAAACGGATATAAATGGTTAATAGCTGTTTGTGCTCAGCCTTTTGTCTAAAGGCTGTGTAACTATATAAGAAATTGTATGCACTTACAATGTGAAACTTTAGTTTTTAATAATTCATATACTCATAATTTCTTCTAACTTTCACTAAGTTCTTGGACCTAAAGTAAAATATACGAACAAAGATTAAACCCAAATTCGATAATTTGTATTCTCTACTATACTTTTTATTTAACTAATTCTTGAGGTGAAAGTGTGCCCTAAATTTATTTACTGGTACCAAAGTTCCCATAACAGTATTAATCTTCCTAACCAGTCGTATATCATGATATCTTATCCGTTTAATTATTCAATTTATACAGAATAGTATAAAACTAATAATGTTTTTCCTTTATTTATCACTTTATATTATGTATCTTAGTCGCAATAGTATTACTACATAAAAACTTATACTTATTTAACCTGTTTCACTTTCTTTTTAAACTACATTTCTTGATAAATATCCTTTTGTTTTGTCGACTTCTGTTCAGTTTGAAGAGGTTTACTGGGAAAGGATTTTTCAGGATAAGACTCTAATACTTTCTACTTCATGAGAAATATGCTCTGAGCGATCTTTTCATACCCGATCGAACTTGGCAATTGAAATACGTTTCCGCCTGCATGATATCACAAGGCTTGCCACGATATATATATATATATATATATATATATATATGTATATATATATATATGTATATATATATATGTATATATATATGTATATATATATATATATATATATATATATATATATATATATATACATATCTGTGCGTCTATAAGTCTATAAATATTTCAATAGTTTACGTACGGTGAAATGAACCTTATGTTTCTACTTTTTACCATAATACTTTTCTTTCATAAAATGTTCTTCACTTGAAAAATTAACTTCTACGTTTCACGATATTAAATAGATAGTAGAGATCATTCTATAAATAATGTCATTTAGATCAAACTTATGAGACTCTGAATTCCATTATAGATTACTTAATTCGCGTAGTGGAAAATATGCCAAAGGATACAAACAATTGCAATGTTTATTATTATTACTCAGGATACATTCCACTATTATTCAAGATAAAAAATAATCAATTAGCTATAAGTTTGGGTATATAAGTAAATATTATTTAGCTTCTTAAAGTGTTTAGTAGACTACAGTTTCCACAAAATATCTGGTAAAGAAGATATCTCATTAGGTTTTAGTTACCTTATAACCTAAAATAACCTTAATAACCGAAATATAAAATACTTAGGTTTATACTTTATCTATAACTAATGTTCCAAATTTTATGCACACTGTAGGGATCTTGTGAACTATAAGAGATACAGGAAAGATTTAAGCAAAGTTGTGCGTAATAACAATAACAAATTGTATATGTGTTTAAGTTAAAATTTTTGGATTTATAGCTAACTCGCTGCGCTCATAAAACTGTGTTAGTTCAAACATTTCAACCTGTCACACCTCTCTTATTAGTTCCTATAATAGAAGGTATTTACATTCAATCTGCATGAAACTTCTAGTATTCAAATAATACAATACAAAACCTATCAAGACCAGCAAGCAAGAGGTCTAGGATTCGAGCCAGTATTTTATTAATGCAGCGATCCATTTATTTTCTTAAAGAAAAATAAGATTTCCTTCTTATTTTAAATATACCATGTATGTTATACATTACTTGTTAGTTACGTAAAACATATAAATAACAGTTATTACGTACTAGGCAGATGGTTGCTAAACGGGACTCTCAATTGATAGTGTTATTTGTTTTAAGTACCTACAAGATAGGCGTACGCACACCACATGTATAATTTTTTATGTTCTTCAGTTACATTCAGAAAAGAAATTTTGTCATACTACTACAGACGAAAGAGAAAATTTTCCAACTTACTAAGTAATACTCTTCATTGATGCTTAGCCTACTTTCACATAACCACCACATGGCTTCGTTCTACTCTTGTCTATGTAAAAATGAATTTCCAAGCAGGTATTCAGTTAAACATTTCTCGAGACATCTTGTGTTTAGTTAGGCCACATGTATTATTACACCACATGTTAAAATATCTTATGATTAAAATCAGCTTACTGTAATTATTCTTTTTCTGCACTTTCTCGTTGATATCATGGTTCCTCTTAAGACCAATGTAAGAACGTTCACTAACCCTCAGCCAAATCCCATACAATAATATATATCACCATCAAACACGGATATTATCTATATAAAAATGAATCTTCATGCAAAGTTTTAATTATATAGGCGAATTTGTTCTTGAGACATTGTACGGACAGACAGACAGATAAACAGACAGATAAACAGACAGAAAGAAAACAAACTCTTCGACCTCACAATGAAATTAGTTCCATGTTTTTCACATTTTAATGTTATTTTATGAAGATAAAATTTGGTGAAATTCATAAACATGTCTCAGGCAGCACAGCGTGTTGTTTCAGTTGAGTTGCTCCGAGATGGCGACTGGGGCGCAGTTAAACTATGAGCGTCCAACTTATTGCAGGCTTGTGCTCAAGGCGTGCCAACCAAGTCGTTGTTATTCAGGCCAGTTCTTAGCTTTATTTACTAAGATAATAATCTGAGTGGAATCCTTCTAAATATAATTCCGGTATCATGACCCTGAATTTATTGGAGAAATATTAATAGTAGAGTAATTCAACTATTACGAGCGAAATCACCAACTCACTAAATAATTGCCAATGCCGTGAGTACAATATAATAATGAGATTTTGTCACGGCGTAAGGAAAGTCTTGTGCATCCGTCTAACGGTCATTATTCTGAACGATAACTTAAAAAAAATTATAGTTGCCTGTAAAGTCGGTTTTACGGGCAAAGATTTTGCGTGACAACGTCTTTTTCTCGGTAGAATATTTATTGATATGAATATTATTAAATTGCACAATAGGAACAAGGAATTGAATGAAAATAAGAATTGCACAAATTTTAACTATATAAATATATTTTGTTTACTAAAACATTGTACATAATTTGAAATTAATTAAAATTTGTTATTGTAAATGGTAAAGTTGAATAAAACATTTACTAAAATTGGAATTTGAAATTCTTGCTAAACACAGTTAAATTCTAACTCCGCGCGTGGTGATTGGTCGGTTTAGTTCGTTTGTTTGGTCGCACTGTTATGACAGGTTAGAGGTTATAATTTGTTATTTTAAATGTTTGACTAGCAATACGCGCTGTTTCTTCTCAATCGACTGAATTACGATTGATTGCAGAGTGATTTAAACTAATAATTTACTTAACACTATCAACATTTGTCAATAGTATGACATAACCTATAAACTCAGTTTCTCAACTTTTGTGTCAATCTAACAATTAATCAATCAATCATAGTTTACGATAATGAAATATCAGTGTACAATTATTTACCTTTATTGTTGTAGTTGTTGTAAATGACGAATCTAAGCACTCCACATTTTCACGAATAAACATAGTTATCTGCTTTATCCCGTGCGGCGGACCCACAGTTATCTGCTTTATTCCGTGCGGATCCCGTGCGGCGGACCCACTGGACGGGCATCGTAACGTTACCGGGCGTTACACTTTTTCATGAGTGACTCCGAGCCGCAACCTAATTTAAGACGTTGTCACGTCAAAACGTACTAAATGTAATATCTGCAATATTTTTAATCATAATATTTCTTTGCTCACCTAAGAATAGACGTGCTAATTAATTTCTCTTGTTATGAAAAGAAAGTGAAAATTCCATAAATAAGTTAGAGTTCGAGTTAGATATATTAATGTATGTATCAATGATCTAAAATAACATATTTCGGAACCTAGTTTTAACAGAAATGGAACGTTGTATAGTATTACACCATATCTTAGCAGTATATCTGAATGCCTCTGTCTCTTCCATCCATACATATTTGCTCGGAGAATAAACGAAATGGAGAATACTAATTTAGAAAGGAAGTAACGAAAATGTTAATCAATTATTTCTCTTTTGTTTTAACTGAATCCGCTAACTCGTACCACGATAACATCTCTTATTTGCAAGTAAGTATACTTTGTATTTTACTCAACTTTAAATACTATTAGCGCTGTATTTTATAACTTTAGTTAATCATTTATATTTTACTTTCATCGTTTATCAATTAAAAAATCTAATCTAATTATTTTAACCCGAATTTTCACTCCGTACATCTCTTTCACTGATAATTTTAAAAATTAATTAAAAGATGTATAACTATTATGAAACTAAGTATTTACAACAAAGGTTTACAAGAGGCTTGAATTACATTTACTCTCCTCGCCGTACCTTCCCCCACCTACGGCTACCATTATAACTAAACCGTTATGTAGTTATCAGGTCTACTAATAACAAGGGAGAAGTACATCACACCACGTGTCACGTAACAGGCTTGGTTGAGGCTGCATACAATATTACATCCATAGCTACACTGCTACTTGTGTTACTATATCGCATGTTAATATGTCTTATGATTTTACTGAAGTCTGTTCACACATTTTGTTATTCTATGTGATTCTCGTTGTTAACATGCTATTCCGTAAGACCAATGTAAAGATGAAGTTTAATGTTCACTAAGGCTTAACTAAACCCCATGAAGTGACATGTACCATCATTGAACTTAATGTTTCATACACAGAAAATTAAGCTCCTTGCAAAATTTCAAATCTATAAGTTAATTCGTTTTCAAATATTCGTGCGGACAGACAGAGAGACAGAAATTAAACATTTCAAATTCTCTATCACGCATTCAATAACTTTCTTAATGCTCAGAATCAAAAATATTTTTGCAAACTATTTTATAATCCAGCTACTAATAGCAACGCCAAATTCTATTATTTTAATTATATACTTTATATGATATTCTTTTATGTCTGGCACATCAGATTGCATGCAGAACGGGTTTAAAAAATATTATTAAAGTTGTTTATTTCTGTAACAGAAATTATCTTGCATAACTTATCTTATAAAAATATATTATTTTATTTTAGTATCAAGTTTTAATAACTATCGATGTTGTTTCTAATTAATGGAAAAAGTGAATATGAAAGATTATCCGATTGTACTAGCGCGGTTTAGCAGATCCTTATCTGCCCATTTACTTCATTACAGGAATGAATCAACTATAGGGCTCCCTTGGCTGTAGTTGCTCGGGTATGGGCTATGAATTAATGACAACGACAAAGGAACAATGGTTCTTAGCTGGTTACAAGACTCACTTACACATTACAGCCATCACTCTTGTCCTTCATTCAAGTACACTGACCATGTAAACACGGTTTGAACAATGACTCTACTTACTCCAATAACATATATGTTCTAACTCACTACATGTCTGCCATGATACATTGGTCACTATTCTTACCGCTCGGCTGCTAAGTGTAAGCAAGCCGCATTTTGTTGTAAAGTCTTCGTCTATTTGTGTTTGTTTGTTGTACGCTTTTGCCTTCTGCACCAGCGCTTTGGCCGAGTCGTTTGACCTTGTAAGTTGTGTATGGATGTCTGTCTTCACAAAAGAAAAACATAATTTCTTTTATTGAATTTAATATTATGATACACTTCAGCGCCAAAAATATGCATCTAACATTAATAGTGACACGAAACTTCACAATTTTCATACCTGATAACAATTAAAGATTTAATTGTTCATATTTAAAATGACTTCAGCAAGCCGTGCTATTTAAAATTTCTAATTGACTATGGAAGGTTTAAAAGGATAATAGGATTTCGGACTTTTGCAAGGTTTCCAATAAATTAAACCAGAGTCATCCTTTCAAGCAGTGCTAGTAAAAAATGTTCAAGTTACTCAAAAGTTAATATATACAGGATGAGACAGTTAAGGTTTCCCTATCGTATATTAAAAAAAATATTAGGGCTGAAACAAATAAAAAACCTTAAACTTCTCAAATCGCGTGTTTTCATCAAATTTAACGAACAGGGTGTGCCATAACTGGATGTCCCATATTCGAATAAAAAAATTTCAAAAAAAATTCTGAAACATGCCAAATTTTAAAATCATTTTGTCCCCAGAAACACTTTGATAAAGCTTGTTTTCAAATATTTTTCACGGTATAGAGATGTCGGATCATAATAAAACAATATAACACAAACTCCTGTAATTTTTACAAATTTAATTCGTTTTTGTTGTTGATTAGTTTTATAAATTAGTAAAAATATTACGTTTTACAATCGACTTTTTTAATACTTCACACTAATACAGTAGTACGTTTATTTCAGTTTTATATATATATATATATTTATAGTACATGACATCTTAAATTATGGGATCATTTTCAAATATTAAAATGAAATAAATATAAACATCTTTAAAAAAAATGTTTGTTTATATATGTTAAATAATAGTATTAATCTCAGATCAAAATTCCTTGTAATGTATAAAGACAGTGTTATCAACAAAAAATAAAAAATTACTTAGGTTTCATATTCAATGAAGGGTTATATATTTAAAAAATTGATTTAATTCTGAAATCCAATTAAAAAAGATTACACTTTATTTCAGTAACAATTTCTGACCACTCCCTCAAAACGTTCAGAGAAAGAACAATATTTTTATATAGTTCATACTAAGAATATACTTTCAAAATGTATTTATCAAATCATTTCTAATAGTGGATAAACAAATATATATATATAAACTAGTAAGTATTAAACATGTATTTATCACACCATATCTATTAATGTATAAAGAACTAATTCAACCTACAATATTCACTTTTCCCTTGGTACAAGCATAGGTTAAATGGTAGAAAAAGTTACATAATAGTAACATCCCGAATATTAAGTTATTTCATATTAATTGAAATTAAACAAAAGGCTATTGCCACTCATACAATTTTAATGAATGTGTGTGTCTGTATAGGTATCATATTGAGAACCACAATCAGAAAGTTATCATATATAACTTAATCACACAAACTGATTGCTGATTTAGCAGAAGTAAATTGTTCCAAATATGTTCTGGAGGAAATGAAACCGTCAAGCAAATAGGGCAAGTTTTGCAGCAGCCATTAGATTACCGCTCTAATTTCTCCTCACGTATTACGGCGCGGCGCGGGCATAACTCCGCCGTCTCATAAGCCGACTCGTAACTGCTTCATACTTTAATATCCATTCATCTGGAGCCGGCTTACTGTCTGGCATTAAAATAATATAATATATGAACAGACATACTCACTTATGATACATTCGTAGGACACTGTTGATTAAATTAATGAAATACTTTGTATATATATATTATAATATGTATAATAAAATACACGTTTAGGCAATAAAAGGAAAGCTTATGTTTATAAGGAAGGTATAGCACAAAATATTTATACAAATTAAGCTTCCCAACTTGCCTTGATTAAGATATTTATGTAGAATATATCTTTATTGTTAAAAGATAAATATTAATAACAAAGATATAATTTTTAATGGTCTTATTTGATGTTCACATACACTTTAGTATGTAACTAAAAATAAGGGGAAAGCTTGTTTTTATTTCAGGTTGATACATTTTACGCTTCCAAAATACCTTGACAAAGATAATAACTCATTCCTTTGTTATTATCAAACTGTAATATGCCTTCCGGCTCAGTCAGAATAAAGGTATATTTCACAAGAGGCTGATGCATTATTACTTCAGATATTTAATTCTCACAGTTCTGAATTGACATTAACTCTCAATGTTGGAATTTTAATATAATCATGACGTTTCCTAACATTTCGAAATTCCACTATCTTGAAACCATTCACTCAATGTGCTATACTAGTTAAAACTTTGTACGCCCACTATCCGAAAACTATATACGATCAGAAAACATGTTGAAACAAACATTATTCAAAATAACAAGAAAGTTCTAGAACACTTGTTTCTTTGCGTTATAATTAATAACTGATATATAACTGTTAATTTTAAACATTTTGGATGGTCGCCATGTTTAAACCGTTGGGTATATAAAAAAAGTGCAAGAATAAAAGTTAATTAGGTTTCAAATGTGAATGGTTGCTACCTTTTACCAAAGTTAAGTCTGTATATTTAAAAATTAAACTTTGTATGTAATAAACACACACACACACACACACACACACACACACACACACACACACACACACACACACACACACACACACACACACACACACACACACACACACACACACACACACACAATCGGAGTACATCTAAAAAATCTCCAAGAAATTCGGTTATTGCGGATTGAAATGGGCATATTTCTATTAAATCTAGCAAATAAAAAAAGAAGTTACATTGCGGACAAAAGAAGCTTTTATCTGAAGTCACATCCATATCAGAAGAATTTGGAATTGTATTCTGACTGGTACTTGGATATTACTTACAATAACATGTATTTCTGTACATGCTTTTATAACTATTGTATCTAGAGGTATAATTTATGTTCAATATTGATTGACATCATGCAGAATTTTTCTGAAGAACACTAATCGACCAACGTATTTAGGAGTTGTACAATAATTCACTGCAGACAAGAACGGAGGTCTACAAACAGTTAGAAACGCCCCAGTTGCTATCAGCCTGAGACGGCGCCAGAGACAAATAAGAATTAATATTCTGAAAAATCCTTCTTTCACAAACCCTGATCTTTTTATTGACTTATAGATTTTATCGAAATTGTAATGTGCAGCTTAAGATTAATTCAAAACATTATTGAATAATAATCCAAACCGTGTGTAATTACTTTTATTTTGACTGTTCTCGATTCTTGTGGATTACATACACGACGGCTTCGCAACTATATTTACCGGTTCAAATCATTTAGAAATATTACAATCGGGTGCAATGTGTGAGCATGAAACTGGGGCAACAGACATTAGTCTGAACATTCTTACGGAAAGATTTTCTGAATTTTGAAAGTGGCATTATCGCTAACTTCCTTCCGGGTGTTAAATTGCCTACTGTATTCTTAAGACTTTTTTGTAAAAATGCTTTAACTCCAAATGCACTCATGCCCCTTTAACAACAAAAACTTCTGATTCTAAAATTCTGTATCATCGGGGACTCTCGTCCGGAGCTGAGGAGATCTCGAACACTCCTGACATTGGTTTAAGAAACCCATCTCATCGTAAAATCTCTCGTATTAATTAGTAGGATTAACTATAAAGCTCGAGCCTCTGGAAGCAGTATAACCTGGAACTCTCATTCGGAACTAAGATAACATCGAACATTCCCAGGATATGTGTATATTTTTACTGCAATTTTACTCGTGCTGTATCGTTAACAATAGAAACTCGTAGGTTCCATAATCTTTTGCTTGATGACGAGTTTATTAGAAAGTACCCCAAATTAGCTGCATAATATATTACCGTTATTATAGCACATATATTTTAAATTTATATGGAGCAAATACTTTATAAATTAAACAACTTTTCGGAAATACTTGCTTTATTCCGAAATTTAAGTTCACCCAAAAGTTTACAAACTTTTGATTCAATTTTCTTCAAATGTCACTCAATCGAACAAATCTAATTAAGAGTCTGATTAAAAGGTATTAAAATTAAAATTAAACTAAAAATGTATACTTCTCCAAAAATGGTTTAAATTAACAAAACAAAATCATGATACTCAAAATACTCAAAATTAATATAACACAAAACTTGATATTTACTTTATGACCAAAATTCAATTCACAATACCGTACTTCAAAAAATTGAATTAAATTTTCAGACTCTGAAAGATGGGAAACTTTAGAAATTTTAATTACAGTATTATAAAATAAAAGATATTAACTATACGCTGGTACGGGACTTACTACTTTGAAGATTACGGAGGCAGATCGGAAAATAAAACGCACTAAAAATTTAAATACTTGAAATTGAATTTACCCGCGACAAATAATTACTCTAAATCCAAACTATTGGGTTAGAGAAAGAAATTCAGCATCTAACTCGACCGGTACACCTTCTCTTCGAATCGCCAAGACTGGACTGACTGCTTCTCTCTCTCTCTCCAGGCTTGCCGGGTCGGAACGTAGACCGATCAGCTGATTGCCGGTCCAACTAAACAAACAATGTCCACGCACCGCGTCTAGTTAACAGGAGCCTACTTCCTACCGCGATTCAGCATAAAGAATTAGAACTATGGTACAATATCTCCAACCTATATCCTGCTATTATACCAAATTTCTCCAATGGGTGCTTATTTTGGAAACATTATCTTTCAATCATGGGTTTTTAATCATTCTAAGTCAATTTGTACTGTGTCAAGAGTGCAATAATCAGGAACCCTTATCTGATCATCAGATAAACTAGAGCCTTGCTAAGATCAGAGTAAGTTTAATTGCAAACTATCTCAATTACTAAATAAACTGTAGTATGATCAGTATCATAATAAGTTTATTCAGGAACCCTCATTTGGAGTTTAGACGATCTACAGCATTCCTAGGGTCAGTGTAAGAAATTCCAAGAACTCTCCTTTTTGCAGCATTAAAACAGAATCCCCTGAAATTTCAATCATAATTCTCATCCGGACTTCAGTGACTCAGAACATTCTCTATATCGCGGTATGAAATCACTTTCATCCAAAATTCTCTGCAGCATATGATGGAACCTCAGAAAATGGTATAGCTGAACACTCTCATTCGGAGCTCAGATGACCCAGAATATTCCTGAGATCTGTGTAAGAAATCCCTTCACCCTAATTGCCCTCATTTTTCTGCTTTAACAACAGTGACCAAAATGTATATACATAGAAAATCTCATCAGGTTGCTTAAATAAACCAGGGCATTACTGAGATAAATGTAAGAATAATGTCATTTACCGAAGTTTGCTTCTTTTGTAACATTAATAATAAAAGCATAGTGGCCCCAATAGCTACGGGAATTTTTACTGGAGTTATTGGGAGTCACTCCATATTAAAACATATTGTCTCTCCAACCCATTTTTTCAATATGGGCTACAAAGTTATCTCCAAAGGATGTCTATTTAGGAAGCCTTACCTTTATGTATAATGGAATTTCAAGCATTCTTAAAGTCGTTTACTGTAATTTGAAGGCCCATTTCTACACTTACTTGTATACCTCATATAGTATTTGAACACAACCATATTATTAATCTTAGACAAATACAAATTGATTTTTCAAATGTGTGATATATAACTATAAATTTATATCTTTTAGAGTTAGAGTTGATCTTTATGTTTTACATATCAGTAAGATATCTCAGTTTGTATTTTATTATTATTTCATAATCATATTTGAAATTAAATTTCTAAAATTTAAAGTATTTATAAACTTACAACAGTAATTATAAAAACGAAATAAGTAGACCATATAACATTAAAGACAAGGTAACATTGTGGAACCATGCTGTGACGTTTTGACATAGAAGCCATACCGACTGTAATTAAACCATGGGACACCCAGGGAACAGTTATCCCACCGCACTATATACTATGGCTTGCAATCATAGCAACATTACTCTGGGTAGAACACAACTGTACAACCTGAGTGTACATCTACGAGATTGTTTCCATCTCTCACTGCATCGAGTGCAATACTTAGCTTACTCATAATAAATGTATTGTTTCTAATACTCAGTTCAATATTTAATCACCATAGAAGTAAACAGAGTACGAATATAAGTATATCATAAGACAGTAATCATTAGAAATAAATTCTTACTAAATTTACTTAAACAAAAATTTACTTTGTACCCTCAAATCTGCTCTTTTAAATTTGTTAATGTTCACCTGCAGCCGCAATAGAGAAACTGATATAATAAAATATTTGCATCCATAATCTTACATATAACATTTGTTTCTAATGGTATTTTTAACTACAAAATATGCATGATTACTATTCATTCTTTCTTAATGCTAAAATACTCTTGAAATATTTTATTGGACTTTTAACAACGTACTGATACTTAAAATTAAACGGAATAAAGTTTATTCCTTAATTAAAATATTATTATGAGTGAGAACTGTGTATACCTAATACAATTATTAATTATAGCACGTTTTTTAAAATAAAAAACTTATACCAGTTTTCATATAGCATGTTTCAGGTTTCTCTCTATCTTTACAAAGTAAATAAAGTACGAAAAGTATCTTACTTAAATCGTCCAAATGTATATATTTACTTATACCGGCGCCATTTGCTTTATTCACTTATTATTTTGGTTTAAAACTCATTTTACGTATATAAGTTGTAAATGTTGCATACAGCTTTATATTGAGTAAGAGCACATTTAAATCTTAGTCAATAACTTTAGAAATTCTAAACATAGAAGATGGATATTTAAAATGTTTTGCAGGAATAAAATGAAAGGTTTATTGTAACACAATTATACAAAAACCTGTCTTTTAACAGTTTTATAAAAATGTAATTATATGTCATTTTTAAAGATTTTATACTTTTTTAGGTACTCAGCTGTTAGCAAATATGAAAACTAACACGAAATACTTTTAAACGCCATTAACCCATGGCTAACTACTCAAATGAAGACATCACATGCACAATGTTGCACTAACATCAAAATAATTTTTTTTCCATCGTTATCGTTATAGTCATCGCGATGCCAATGATTTCTAAAGGTCCATTAATATTTAAATAATTTCATTTTACAAAATTTCGTCACAAATTATGTTATAAAGTTATTCAGTTGTCCATGATTGGTTATTCCAAAGGAAACCTATTACATATGTGTTGTTTAGTTCAGTTTATAATAATTAATGTTAGATTTATTATAAGTGTGTGTTTTAAAGATGGAATACATTAAATTGATATACAACAAAATTACGTTGTGATTTTTGAATTTTGCGTCTTACAACGTATTGGTGCGATTTAAAAAAATATTTAATGTATACGAGTGTAAAGTTCAGCTCCACTTATTCCACTCAGTGCCATGTCTAATACCACACAGTGTCACAGACTGCATTCCTAAAATCTGGAGTCCACGTCAATCTCACGTGATCCAAAAAATTTGACGACCTAGAAGCACAAAAATTAACTCCTTGCAGAAAATAAGTGTAATAAAGATGAAATATTCTCATTTTCTTATTAGGTGCATTACTAAGCGGAAGGTGAAGCAGAGCTGAACTGAACATCCGTATTGAATAAATCCTACGTTATTTGTAGTCCATGTATTTCCTAGAGGTGGTGATTAACTATCTACCAGATGTAGAAATCAAATTTTTTATCATGAAACGAATTTTAACGTCCTTTAAAGCCATAAAAAATCTTCAGTGTAAAAAAAAATATTCTCACTTTGGTTTTGACGATAGTAATACATCTACTACTTAATCAAACTTGAGTATACAATGAGTTGGGTATTTTAAAAAAAGTGTTGATATTTGATCCGATAAAATAATTACGTATACTCTGTGGGAAATTCTCTAAACAACATAATATTGGCAAACAAGAAGAACGAAGTTTACTCTCCACAGAAAGTTCACCTTAAAACAATTCAATTCCTTTATGAAGGAGTTTTATATTCACCAATCCTTGCTGATTCAAAGACTTTCAAACTCTTGAGCTTACACAAATATATTTGTATTACTAAAATAGTGAGTGTAAAGTTCTGGATGGCAAATTCATATGCTAGGTTTATATTTTTACATTAGATAATACTTTTCACTTATTTTAAAACATACATGTTATCTTATCACTGTATTGCGAGATATGCTGTAGTAATGGCGCCATTACATAAAATAATAGTGTACCCATTATTTTATGCGTTGCTTCTTGATTAGAATCATACCTAAAATATTTTTTGAAAATCGTCCGAGATTAGCAGATATTTGGAAATAACCTGCATGATCATTTTTTCCTGGCCTGATCAAAGTTAAATGATAACTTTATGAAACATTTGCAGAGAGAAGAAAAAAGTTGCAACACTTATTATTGCTTCTTTTTAACTAATCTCCATCCCATGATGCTTCAATGACGGTTTGGTAGTTAGAAACTGACACAATATATTTAATAATAAGTATGAAGACGAGTCATTTTAGTGTCCAGGAGAGGTTTGTTCTCAATACTGATTTTACATGAAGTTCACGAAGTGTAAACAACTGGGTTTATCTAACAATGGATGTCTAATGAATAAGAGGATAATTTAAATCTTAATTCATGGTTATTTCAGTGGACCTACGAATAATAAGTTAAAAATGTTATCACTTTTGCTCCTAAAGCGGCACAGTGTACAGCCTCAAACTGAGCAACATTGTAATCTTGCGTACGCTCTGGGAGTAAATGTGTTATGTTAAAAAGTATGATTGTACTAGGCTTGTTACAATTATTGTTTTAATTTGCATTTTCTAGTTGCCATCATAGTTACACATAAGACCAATGTAATGTTCACTTAACCGAATCACATGGAATGGCATGCACCATCATCGATCTGTATGTTGACTACATAGAAGTGAAGTTAGCAATTTAGTCTTTAAGTCAGACCGATGTTGGGATATCATGCCGACATACACACATGAAATGGAACTTTTTCATTCCCTCGAATGATTTGGTTTCATTAAAAATGTCAAGTCCAAAGTTCATTCTCTAGAAATTATTCTACCCCGACAGTTATAGGCCTCGCTGGCCTCATCCTCTTAAATAGTAACCAATTTGAAAGAGCCAAATATCAAAACAGCATTAATAAATTACTAATATACTCTAAAATATTTCAACTTCATGAGAAATTTGGTTTTTGGTATACTGCATATCTTCTGGTTTTGTAAAAATACAATAAATGGTATACGTTTTAACATAACAAATGTTTGGGAGATTGAACATTAACATTGGTTCCCACTCAATTCAAAGTACATTTCCCAACAGGCAGGAACTGGAAAGAATAGCAGAATTCTCTGTTAAAATTAATCTATTCGTGTCATTTGCTTAAGTTTTATCGTTGACTTTAGCTCCAAAATACTATATATTTTATAAAATATCTAGATTTAAACGATTTACTATGACAATTTAGTTAATAAAACAGCAGGACTTTAGTATAATTAAAAGCAACGTTCTGGAAGCGTATTTCCAAACAGACAACTAAATAATCAAATTAAGAATATACGCACGTTTGTTAATTTTTTAATAATACTGCTACTCTTTTGTTATAATAAGTAAAATAGCGATGCATCCTTTTCTGTACCGATTTGTAAATATTCTGCCTCTGTTAAATTTAAATCACAATAATTGTGATTTAAATTTAAGAGCAAGACAATAATTATTATTATCTTGCTCTTGATTTTTGAGATTAAAGTACAGTTCCATTATATGTTAATTTATTCCGGATAATTCTTTAAAAAAAGTAGATGTATTTTTTAGAATTGCCTGATATATTTAACAACTGTACTTGCTTAATTCCACTCTAATTTTCTTTCTTGCGATTCGTTGAAACTAAATGTGTGTATGAGTTATGTGTAAGATTTATAATGTATGTAATATTTTAGAAGTATGTTTACTTTAAACAAATTTTCGTTTTAACCCAAATCTTTTCCCAAAATACATTAACTGAATTTTAATTATAATTTTGTTTTTCTGGTTACAAACCGCTCTGATATCTCACATTAATAACGTTTCTATTTATAAATTATTTTAATATGTGTAATTTTATAAAACATTTCCTCTCATCTCTCATACCTTTTCAACGATGTAGGCAAATAATTCCATATCTAGCAAAACATTTAGCAAGATCGGTAGTGTTGGACTCAGCTCGTTTTCAATTTTTCAATGTTCTACTCATCAACAACAATACAATTACACCTAAAACTATAGACTTCAAATTTGCATGAAACTTCAGGAAAACCTGTTACGCGGCATGAGATCAGGACTACTCCTTCCCTGTCCACATGGATACATCATCATGCCTGACTGTAATTAATTACTTGACATACTAGTTGAATTTGACCACTCTAGCATAATTTGAGGAGAAGAGGAAACGGCAAGAGTGTTTTTCAATGTACGCAAACGTGTTCATTATTACGCTTTCATTAAATAAATACGGACAATATTGCCAGAAACAAAGTGTATATTTTGCCTTTAGTAATGACAGATTTAATTGTGAAATTTAAACAAAAGGGTTTTTCTGACAAGTGGAATTGTTAGAAAGCTTATTTGAATGAAGTACTTAGGGACGTTAAACCCCTTACCCCACGTCTTGTATTGCTTTTCCTTGCGCAATATGTACTCAATTGCATTCCCAGTCTACTATGGTCATTCATTTAATGTTTTCTATTTCAGTATAATAATACAAATATTTTAAGTAAATTTTTATGATTTTCTTTGTTATTTCATTATATAAATATATATATACCATATGTAGAACAAATTAATAAATATTTAAGGAATAAATTTTAACCTCTTTTCTTTACGTGTTACTACCTATGTATATGTGCATTTGGTATATAAGCAGAGTATTTTATGTAAAAGATTTTATTTGTAGACATTAAATTTTGCATGAAACACGTCTACATAGTAAAAAGTAGTCCTCTGATGGTCCATGTCGATCCATAAGATAGGTTTTAGGTGTCATTGAAGAATATAATTCGGTAAGTTGGCACAATTTCCCTTTTGTTTAGCGAGAAGATGTAAAATAATTTCCGTCTGTCTGTCAAGAAATTAAATAAGCTATAGACTTGAAATTCTATATGTAACCAAAATTAAACCCGTTTACGTTACACGTGATGTTCCTACATTGTTTTCTTTATGGCAATACAGATTTTCTAAATACAAGGAGTTAGTTTTCCTAAACTAACTATATCTGTTTAGAAAACAATAAGGGTTCCATTAATCGTACTTTGTTGACTGTATAGTAATTTTATCTGTTTTTTATTTTATTTTTCACAAACAACGGTTTTTTATAAAGTGAATTTATAAATGTAAATTATTTCAAATCTTAATGCGTGAGCTCCAACAGTTAGAGACAAATATTTTTGGTTGAACCCATCTTTTTTACCGTAAATCATACCGTGGATATTTTCACATAACTAAAAAATTTAGTTTTCTGCAGCATCGAAAGAATTTATTTGATGCTATTTATATTAGAAAACGGAAAGCATGTGGCTTTGGAAAGAAAATAAAAGACCATTGCTACAAAAATAAGTCATCGTTATATGTTTACAACAATATTATTCTATCAAACCTTTCATCGTCAATAACAAACTTTAAATAAAAAAAGTAAAAATTAGGTAAAAATCTTTGCTCATACCAAAAATGTATATTGTGAAGTAGCCAACTACAAGACACATTTCCTTGTTGTTATTTATTGAACACGTTGACTGCGGCAAACGTCTTATGTAGTCTCGCAACACTAGTCCCGGTCACTAAGTATAACGTCACATTGGAGGTGTAAAAAACGTACCTCAAGAGATAAAAATACACTCACTAAATAAGCTAAATGTCTGATTCTTCAAATAGCGTTCTTGCTTAACATTACCTAATACATGGACTTCTCGTGTCCTGTCAGTGGAACGGTCGCCAAGTTGAACATGTTTCATGTTATAGATGGTGTATACCGTAGCTTTACATTTGTAAACCGACTGTAGCATCTATATGTATAAATATCTCAGCAACATATGAAACATATTATTTCTAATCAAGTAATATTATTATATTGTATTAACATAACACTGACTTACAAAATAAAATCTACGAGTAAACGTAAATGGAAGACAATTCGATTATATATGTGGCGTGTATATGTATGTTGTATATGTACAGGATATTTATGCATATAAAATTGCTTCTAAATACATGTTTTTTTAAATTAAAAAGTATTGTTATATGCAAAAACTAATAATTTTAAAATGTTCGAAAGTAGATCTAATAATAAACTTTTCACACGTAAGAAAGCATAGGCACTTACCAACCAAAATATATGTACTTACTTTATTGTGCAAACCAATTTCTACAATTATTTTTATTTTTAGTTTTTCTTCAACTATGCAATAAGTTTTCTTGCAGCTTTAGTAGGATTAACCGTTTTTAAGAATATAATTTTCAAACTTTTGAATAGCACTATTGAGAAACAAAATGTAATAAATATTTAAGTACTTTTTGTGAAAACTATCATATTGTGCTGAAGTTGTGTCAACCTCTTACGGAACACTCTGTAAATGTACAGTGTCCAAAATTATTTATGCCAAAATTATATTTTGAAAAAACTATATTTAAAAATACGTTGCGGAAATTGTGTCAAAAGTAATAAAGCAGTGGATGATATTATTTTTAAAATGAACGATTAATTTCGTTTATGAGATCACAAAAAAAAAATTATTTGCAATTATACATCTGAATGTGATCTTTGTAACACATTAAGACTAGTAGAGTTTAAACAATGTATATTAAAGAATACCGGGGCTCGCATTGCAAGTTCACAATACAACGGCAACATGGACCGCGCTGCTCTCACAAATCATTGGGCTTACGTGCGGAACACAGCAGCAACCCTTCCACACTGTAACTAAAAATTGCTTCAGCTCCCAAGCATATTCTTACAGTTCATACAAGAAATTGTAAATTGATCATTGACTAATGATTGATATTTGTAACATATGACCAAAATATATTAAATAATGTTTATCAAAGAATACCGGAGTTTCTATTGCAAGTGCAAAATAATACAGCGGGATATCCGAACTGTACAGCACCCCTAAATCACTGGAGTAATGTACGGAACACAGTGCCAACCCTTTCACATTGTTACTGAACTGCTTTTACTGTGAAGAACGGTCTATAGTTCGTTGAAGACAGTGTAACTGATAACTGAAGTGTTTATACCGCTGGCGACGATGGCGCTGTGTGGTGTGCGATCAGTATCAGTACGCAAAAAGTGTGTGCGAACCGGGCGGGATTTGAACTCGAGCCCCGCTGATTGCGAGGACTACCGCTCTGATCGCTATACCACGCAGGTTACTTGTATGTAGCAGGGCAATAGAGCTAACGTAGGACTGATATTCAGCCAAAAAAACAATTATCCGCTTAGTAAGTTTCTGACCAACACGCTTTGCATCAGTATAAAACCGAAAGATGTAAAAGATAAACACGTCATTCAAAAGCTCATTCTGATGTGATGGGGCCATACTCTTTAGCCAACTCGTTTTAAATTTGCCCTGCGTATTCTACTGGTATTTACTTTGTACAAAAAAATGTTTTTTTATACATAAAACAGCACCATTTGTATACAATACAATACTTGTTTACTTAGTGGCTTCCAGATGATCATAACGTTTTAGACGGGGTTGACTTGTGGTATAAGCTGCTAGTACAACGTTTACAGTGGCTAATAACTCATCCACTTATTCTCAGTGTTTCTAGCTAACAAGGGCAACGCAATCGTTGATTATTTTTTACGGTAACTCTAGAATCTACTCAGCTTAAAACCTTTTTTCGTGGTCTCTGGTGATGAAGGTCTTTGTCTGTGTTTATCTGCCTAAACCTATTACAAAAAGAGTTTTTATCTTAGCTACAGAAAGGAGGCCTTTGTTTTTCATTTATTTTTGACAGTGTAAACTATATTCCATTATTTTCGTAATATTTCCTGCATATGTCTTTCCTATTTATTCATCCGAGTAACACCACGATGGATAGCCGGAACGCCATAAAATCTGTAACTGATAATCTACCTGTTTTGTAAAAGATAAAAGCGTAGTGTGGATGGAAACAATTATTTTTATGGGTAAATATATTCAGAAGAGTAGAAAAACTATTGTATTTATTTTAATATAAAATTTAGGTATTACTCTACAGATATTGTGGTATAATCAGTTTTTTCGTTAATAAAAAAACGTGCAATGATCATTCCATAATAATGTTGCTTTAGTAATTTTAGCATAAATTTTGTGCATTTTACAATAAGCCTAAAGAATACACACACACACACACACACACACACACACACACACACACACACACACACACACACACACACACACACACACACACACACACACACACACACACACACACACACACACAATCGGAGTAAATCTAAAAAATCTCCAACAAAATTCGGTTATTGCAGATTGAAATGGGCATATTTCTATTAAATCTAGCAAATAAAAAAAGAAGTTACATTGCGGACAAAGAAGCTTTTATCTGAAGTCACATCCATATCAGAAGAATTTGGAATATATGAAACAAATTTTAAAAATGTAAGACTAATTTTGTGACTCATAGTTACATTAATTGGTAAAATGCAGATTTCACTAAGAACATGTAGTGTATGACTGCGTATCGCTTTTGACAAGATAATTTGATGCCCATCTTATGACATGACTCCACCAAACTGTTTCGCGGAACTTTATTATTGATTTCAAAAATTATTATTTATGAAATGGATGTTTCATACTGAATATTATACGTATTCGTGTAGCCATACAAATCAAGTTCGCATTTATAAAGTTTATTTAATAAAAAAATAAGGAAATTATCATAACTACATAGATTACCTGGTTGTATTCTGACTGGTACTTGGATATTACTTACAATAACATGTATTTCTGTACATGCTTTTATAAATATTGTATCTAGAGATATAATTTATGTTCAATATTGATTGACATCATGCAGACTTTTTCTGAAGAACACTAATCGACCAACGTATATAGGAGTTGTACAATAATTTCACTGCAGACAAGTACGGAGGTCTACAAACAGTTAGAAACGCCCCAGTTGCTATCAGCCTGAGACGGCGCCAGAGACAAATAATAATTAATATTCTGAAAAATCCTTCTTTCACAAACCCTGATCTTTTTATTGACTTATAGATTTTATCGAAATTGTAATGTGCAGCTTAAGCTTAATTCAAAACATTATTGAATAATAATCCAAAACCGTGCGTAATTACTTTTATTTTGACTGTTCTCGATTCTTGTGGATTACACGACGGCTTCGCAACTATATTTACCGGTTCAAATCATTTAGAAATATTACAATCGGGTTGCAATGTGTGTGAGCATGAAACTGGGGCAAACAGACATTAGTCTGAACATTCTTACGGAAAGATTTTCTGAATTTTGAAAGTGGCATTATTGCTAACTTCCATCCGGGTGTTTAAATTGCCTACTGTATTCTTAAGACTTTTGTGTAAAAATGCTTTAACTCCAAATGTACTCATGCCCCTTTAACAACAAAAACTTCTGATTCTAAAATTCTGTATCATCGGGGGACTCTCGTCCGGAGCTGAGGAGATCTCGAACACTCCTGACATTGGTTTAAGAAACCCATTCTCATCGTAAAATCTCTCGTATTAATTAGTAGGATTAACTATGCAGCTCGAGCCTCTGGAAGCAGTATAACCTGGAACTATCATTCGGAACTAAGATGACCTCGAACATTCCCAGGATATGTGTATATTTTTACTGCAATTTTACTCGTGCTGTATCGTTAACAATAGAAACTCGTAGGTTCCATAATCTTTTGCTTGATGACGAGTTTATTAGAAAGTACCCCAAATTAGCTGCATAATATCTCCAACCTATATCCTGCTATTATACCAAATTTCTCCAATGGGTGCTTATTTTGGAAACATTATCTTTCAATCATGGGTTTTTTAATCATTCTAAGTCAATTTGTACTGTGTCAAGAGTGCAATAATCAGGAACCCTCATCTGATCATCAGATAAACTAGAGCCTTGCTAAGATCAGAGTAAGTTTAATTGCAAACTATCTCAATTACTAAATAAACTGTAGTATGATCAGTATCATAATAAGTTTATTCGGGAACCCTCATTTGGAGTTTAGACGATCTACAGCATTCCTAGGATCAGTGTAAGAAATTCCAAGAACTCTCCTTTTTGCAGCATTAAAACAGAATCCCCTGAAATTTCAATCATAATTCTCATCCGGACTTCAGTGACTCAGAACATTCTCTATATCGTGGTATGAAATCACTTTCATCCCAAATTCTCTGCAGCATATGAAGGAACCTCAGAAAATGGTATAGCTGAACTCTCTCATTCGGAGCTCAGATGACCCAGAATATTCCTGAGATCTGTGTAAGAAATCCCTTCACCCTAATTGCCCTCATTTTTCTGCTTTACCAACAGTGCCCAAAATTTATATACATAGAACATCTCATCAGGTTGCTTAAATAAACCAGGGCATTACTGAGATAAATGTAAGAAATCTCATTTACCGAAGTTTGCTTCTTTTGCAACATTAATAATAAAAGCATAGTGGCCCCAATAAGCTACGGGAATTTTTACTGGAGTTATTGGGAGTCACTCCATATTAAAATATATTGTCTCTTCAACCCATTTTTTCAATATGGGCTACAAAGTTATCTCCAAAGCATGTCTATTTAGGAAGCCTTACCTTTCTGTATAATGGAATTTCAAGCATTCCTAAAGTCGTTTACTGTAATTTGAAGGCTCATTTCTACACTTACCTGTATACCTCATATAGTATTTGAACACAACCATATTATTAATCTTAGACAAATACAAATTGATTTTTCAAATGTGTGATATACAACTATAAATTTATATCTTTTAGAGTAAGAGTTGATCTTTATGTTTTACATATCAGTAAGATATCTCAGTTTGTATTTTATTATTATTTCATAATCATATTTGAAATTAAATTTCTAAAATTTAAAGTATTTATAAACTTACAACAGTAATTATAAAAACGAAATAAGTAGACAATATAACATAAAGACAAGGTAACGTTGTGGAACCAAGCTGTGACGTTTTGACATAGAAGTCATACCGACTGTAATTAAACCATGGGACACCCAGGGAACAGTTATCCCACCACACTATATACTATGGCTTGCAATCATAGCAACATTACTCTGGGTAGAACACAACTGTACAACCTGAGTGTACATCTACGAGATTGTTTCCATCTCTCACTGCATCGAGTGCAATACTTAGCTTACTCATAATAAATGTATTGTTTCTAATACTCAGTTCAATATTAAATCACCATAGAAGTAAACAGAGTACGAATATAAGTATATCATAAGACAGTAATCATTAGAAATAAATTCCTACTAAATTTACTTAAACAAAAATTTACTTTGTACCCTCAAATCTGCTCTTTTAAATTTGTTAATGTTCACCTGCAGCCGCAATAGAGAAACTGATATAATAAAATATTTGCATCCATAATCTTACATATAACATTTGTTTCTAATGGTATTTTTAACTACAAAATATGCATGATTACTATTCATTCTTTCTTAATGCTAAAATACTCTTGAAATATTTTATTGGACTTTTAACAACATACTGATACTTAAAATTAAACGGAATAAAGTTTATTCCTTAATGAAAATATTATTGTCAGTGAGAACTGTGTATACCTATTACAATTAATTATAGCACGTTTTTTTAAAATAAAAAAGTTATACCAGTTTTCATATAGCATGTTTCAGGACTCTCTATCTTTACAAAGTAAATAAAGTACGAAAAGTATCTTACTTAAATCGTCCAAATGTATATATTTACTTATACCTGCGCCATTTTGCTTTATTCACTTATTATTTTGGTTTAAAACTCATTTTACGTATATCAGTTGCAAATGTTGCATACAGCTTTATATTCAGTAAGAGCACATTTAAATTTTAGTCAATAACTTTAGAAATTCTAAACATAGAAGATGGATATTTAAAATGTTTTGCAGGAATAAAATGAAAGGTTTATTGTAACACAATTATACAAAAACCTGTCTATTAACAGTTTTATAAAAATGTAATTATATGTCATTTTTAAAGATTTTATGCTTTTTTAGGTACTCAGCTGTTAGCAAATATGAAAACTAACACGAAATACTTTTAAACGCCATTAACCCATGGCTAACTACTCAAATGAAGACATCACATGCACAATGTTTCACTAACATCAAAATAATTTTTTTCCATCGTTGTTTAGTCATCGCGATGCCAATGATTTCTAAAGGTCCATTAATATTTAAATAATTTCATTTTACAAAATTTCGTCACAAATTTTGTTATGAAGTTATTCAGTTGTCCATGATTGGTTATTCCAAAGGAAACCTATTACATATGTGTTCTTTAGTTCAGTTTATAATAATTAATGTTAGATTTATTATAAGTGTGTGTTTTAAAGATGGAATACATTAAACTGTTATACAACAAAATTACGTTGTGATTTTTGAATTTTGCGTTTTATAACGTATTGGTGCGATTTTTTAAATATTTAATGTATACGAGTGTAAAGTTCAGCTCCACTTATTCCACTCAGTGCCATGTCTAATACCACACAGTGTCACAGACTTCATTCCTAAAATCTGGAGTCCACGTCAATCTCACGTGATCCAAAAAATTTGACGACCTAGAAGCACAAAAATTAACTCCTTGCAGAAAATAAGTGTAATAAAGATGAAATATTCTCATTTTCTTATTAGGTGCATTACTAAGCGGAAGGTGAAGCAGAGCTGAACTGAACATCCGTATTTAATAAATCCTACGTTATTTGTAGTCCATGTATTTCCTAGTGGTGGTGATTAACTATCTACCAGATGTAGAAATCAAATTTTTTATCTTGAAACGAATTTTAACGTCCTTTAAAGCCATAAAAAATCTTCAGTGTAAAAAAAAATATTCTCACTTTGGTTTTGACGATAGTAATACATCTACTACTTAATCAAACTTGGGTATACAATGAGTTGGGTATTTTAAAAAAGTGTTGATATTTGATCCGATAAAATAATTACGTATACTCTGTGGGAAATTCTCTAAACAACTAAATATTGGCAAACAAGAAGAACGAAGTTTACTCTCCACAGAAAGTTCACCTTAAAACAATTCAATTCCTTTATGAAGGAGTTTTATATTCACCAATCCTTGCTGATTCAAAGACTTTCAAACTCTTGAGCTTACACAAATATATTTGTATTACTAAAATAGTGAGTGTAAAGTTCTGGATGGAAAATTCATATGCTAGGTTTATATTTTTACATTAGATAATACTTTTCACTTATTTTAAAACATACATGTTATCTAATTACTGTATTGCGAGATATGCTGTAGTAATGGCGCAATTACATAAAATAATAGTGTACCCATTATTTTATGCGTTGCTTCTTGATTAGAATCATACCTAAAATATTTTTTGAAAATCGTCCGAGATTAGCAGATATTTTGAAATAACCTGCATGATCATTTTTTCCTGGCCTGATCAAACTTAAATGATAACTTTATGAAACATTTGCAGAGAGAAGAAAAAAGTTGCAACACTTATTATTGCTTCTTTTTAACTAATCTCCATCCCATGATGCTTCAATGACGGTTTGGTAGTTAGAAACTGACACAAATATTTAATAATAAGTATGAAGACGAGTCATTTTAGTGTCCAGGAGAGGTTTGTTCTCAATACCAATTTTACATGATGTTCACGAAGTGTAAACAACTGGGTTTATCTAACAATGGATGTCTAATGCATAAGAGGATAATTTAAATCTTAATTCACGGTTATTTCATCGGACCTACGAATAATAAGTTAAAAATGTTATCACTTTTGCTCCTAAAGCGGCACAGTGTACAGCCTCAAACTGAGCAACATTGTAATCTTGCGTACGCTCTGGGAGTAAATGTGTTATGTTAAAAAGTATGATTGTACTAGGCTTGTTACAATTATTGTTTTAATTTGCATTTTCTAGTTGCCATCATAGTTACACATAAGACCAATGTAATGTTCACCTAACCGAATCACATGGAATGGCATGCACCTTCATCGATCTGAATGTTGACTACATAGAAGTGAAGTTAGCAATTTAGTCTTTAAGTCAGACCGATGTTGGGATATCATGCCGACATACACACATTAAATGGAACTTTTTCATTCCCTCGAATGATTTGGCTTCATTAAAAGTTTCAAGTCCAAAGTTCGTTCTCTAGAAATTATTACACCCCGACAGTTATAGGCCTCGCTGGCCTCATCCTCCTAAATAGTAACCAATTTGAAAGAGCCAAATATCAAAACAGCATTAATAAATTACTAATATACTCTAAAATATTACAACTTTATGAGAAATTTGGTTTTTGGTATACTGCATATCTTCTGGTTTTGTAAAAATACAATAAATGGTATACGTTTTAACATAACAAATGTTTGGGAGATTGAACATTAACATTGGTTACCACTCAATTTAAAGTACATTTCCCAACAGGCAGGAACTGGAAAGAACAGCAGTTCTTCAGATTTCAATGTTCTCTGTTAAAATTAATCTATTCGTGTCATTTGCTTAAGTTTTATCGTTAACTTTAGCTCCAAAATACTATATATTTTCTAAAATATCTAGATTTAAACGATTTACTATGACAATTTAGTTAATAAAACAGCAGGACTTTAGTATAATTAAAAGCAACGTTCTGGAAGCGTATTTCCAAACAGACAACTAAATAATCAAATTAAGAATATACGCACATTTGTTAATTTTTTAATAATACTGCTACTCTTTTGTTATAATATGTAAAATAGCGATGCATCCTTTTCTGTACCGATTTGTAAATATTCTGCCTCTGTTAAATTTAAATCACAATAATTGTGATTTAAATTGAAGAGCAAGATAATAATTATTATTATCTTGCTCTTGATTTTTGAGATTCAAGTACAGTTCCATTATATGTTAATTTGTTCCAGATAATTCTTTTAAAAAAGTAGATGTATTTTTTAGTTGTTAAATTACCTGATATATTTAACAACTGTACTTGCTTAACTCCACTCAAATTTTCTTACTTTCGATTCGTTCAAACTAAATGTGTTTATGCGTTATGTGTAAGATTTATAATGTACTCGTATGTAATATTTTAGAAGTATGTTTACTTTAAACAAATTTTCGTTTTAACCCAAATCTTTTCCCAAAATCCATTATCTGAATTTTAATTATAATTTTGTTTTTCTGGTGACAAACCGCTCTGATATCTCACATTAATAACGTTTCTATTTATAAATTATTTTAATGTGTGTAATTTTATAAAACATCGCAATCTCCTATCATCTCTCATACATTTTCAACAATGTAGGCAAATAATTCCATATCTAGCAAAACATTTAGCAAGATCGGTAGTGTTGGACTCAGCTCGTTTTCAATTTTTCAATGTTCTACACATCAACAACAATACAATTATACCTAAAACTATATACTTCAAATTTGCATGAAACTTCAGGAAAACCTGTTTCGCGGCATGAGATCAGGACTACTCCTTCCCTGTCCACATGGATACATCATCCTGACTGTAATTAATTACTTGACATACTAGTTGAATTTGACCACTCTAGCATAATTTGAGGAGAGGAGGAAACGGCAAGTGTGTTTTCCAATGTACGCAAACGTGTTCATTATACGCTTTCATTAAATAAATACGGGCCATATTGCCAGAAACAAAGTGTATATTTTGCCTTTAGTAATGACAGATTTAATTGTGAAATTTAAACAAAAGGGTTTTTCTGACAAGGGGAATTGTTAGAAAGCTTATTATTGAATGAAGTACTTAGGGACGTTAAACCCCTTACCCCACGTCTTGTATTGCTTTTCCTTGCTCAATATGTACTCCAATTGCATTTCCAGTTTACTATGGTCATTCATTTAATGTTTTCTATTTCAGTATAATAATACAAATATTTAAGTAAATTTTTATTATTTTCTCTGTCATTTAATTATATAAATATATATACTGTACCGAATGACGATAACACATGGGGGTGGTGACTTCTGAGGTCATAGTAATAAATACTCGAATTACAAAGTTTACTTATAAGTTAAATTTAATTAAAATTAATGAAACTTATAAGCACCACTTTTAGTTGGTAAATTAAATGTATGCCTTGCCACGTTGCTGCCAATTAGAGTACAAGAACTAAAAATGTCTATCTGATAGGTGGGCCTAACATATCCAATGTTCTATGGAATTATGCCTACGATATTTTACTTTATAAAACTTTAAGATTTTACTTCCTTCGCAATATGTAGAGTCACAACCCGGGCGTCGGCGTCTTGGCACGAGACATTGAAGCTGTAGTCTAAGAAGGGTTATTTCTAGTCGGTAATCACTAGAAGAGGAGTAGAAGTTATGAAAGTGGTAACCATCTACTCCAATAATACGTCAGCTCGCCTAAAACAAATTCGCGACGGTATTAGCCATTTAATGAGACAAATAACTTATCACAACAACGTACTCGTCAGAAGGACGACGCCACAACTTGTATCCATTTCAATCAAGCAAATAAAAGATCTTCAAGGGTAAGTTACTTTACTATTTACAACTTTACTTTACGTTACGTTCATTTTTATATGTTTGGCATCAAAGGGCTAATTTAATAGTACGAAAATATAAATTTTACTTACGGACATAGCGCGCGAGGTGAAATCGGTCACGTAGTTAGGCTGCTACGAAGAGTTACAATAAAATATTCATACGCGTGCCAATTAGGTAATTAGTCCGCCGATAATTTAGTTCCAGAACATTGGATAAAAAATAATATTAAGTTGTACTGGCTAACTAGGTTGTGAAATGTTGCATTATATATAAAATGGAACTAACTAACGGTACAATACCATGGTGTAGAACGAATTAATAAATATTTAAGGAATAAATTTAACTTCTTTTCTTTACGTGTCACTACCTATGTATATGAGAATTTGGTATACAAGCAGAATATGTTATGTAAAAGGGATTTTATTTGTAGACATTAAATTTTGCATGAAACACGTCTACATAGTAAAAAGTAGTCCTCTGATGGTCCATGTCGATCCATAAGATAGGTTTAGGTGTCATTGAAGAATATAATTCGGTAAGTTGGCACAATTTCCCTTTTGTTTAGCGAGAAGATGTAAATAATTTCCGTCTGTCTGTCAAGAATTAAATAAGCTATAGACTTGAAATTCTATATGTAACCAAAATTAAACCCGTTACGTTACACGTGATGTTCCTACATTGTTTTCTTTATGGCAATACAGAGTTTCTAAATACAAGGAGTTAGTTTTCCTAAACTAACTATATCTGTTTAAAAAACAAGAAGGGTTCCATTAATCGTACTTTGTTGACTGTATAGTAATGTATCTGTTTTTTATTTTAATTTTCACAAACAACGGTTTTTTATAAAGTGAATTTATAATGTAAATTATTTCAAATCTTAATGCGTGAGCTCCAACAGTTAGAGACAAATATTTTTGGTTGAACCCATCTTTTTACCGTAAATCATACCGTGGATATTTTCACATAACTAAAAAATTTAGTTTTCTGCAGCATCGAAAGAATTTATTTGATGCTATTTATATTAGAAAACGGAAAGCATGTGGCTTTTGGAAGAAAATAAAAGACCATTGCTACAAAAATAAGTCATCGTTATATGTTACAACAATATTATTCTATCAAACCTTTCATCGTCAATAACAAACTTTAAATAAAAAAGTAAAAATTAGGTAAAAATCTTTGCTCATACCAAAAATGTATATTGTGAAGTAGCCAACTACAAGACACATTCCCTTGTTGTTATTTATTGAACACGTTGACTGCGGCAAACGTCTTATGTAGTCTCGCAACACTAGTCCCGGTCACTAAGTATAACGTCACATTGGATGTGTTAAACGTACCTCAAGAGATAAAATACACTCACTAAATAAGCTCAATGTCTGATTCCTCAAATAGCGTTCTTGCTTAACATTACCTAATACATGGACTTCTCGTGTCCTGTCAGTGGAACGATCGCCAAGTTGAACATGTTTCATGTTATAGATGGTGTATAACGTAGCTTACATTTGTAAACCGACTGTAGCATCTATATGTATAAATATCTCAGCAACATATGAAACATATTATTTCTAATCAAGTAATATTATTATATTGTATTAACATAACACTGACTTACAAAATAAAATCTACGAGTAAACGTAAATGGAAGACAATTCGATTATATATGTGCGTGTATATGTATGTTGTATATGTACAGGATATTTATGCATATAAAATTGCTTCTAAATACATGTTTTATTAAATTAAAAAGTGTTGTTATATGCAAAAACTAATAATTTAAAATGTTCGAACTTAGATCTAATAATAAACTTTTCACACGTAAGAAAGTATAGGCACTACCAACCAAAATATATGTACTTACTTTATCATGCAACCAATTTCAACAATTATTTTATTTTTAGTTTTTCTTCAACTATGCAATAAGTTTTCTTGCAGCTTTAGTAGGATTAACCGTTTTTAAGAATATAATTTTCAAACTTTTGAATAGCACTATTGAGAAACAAAATGTAATAATATTTAAGTACTTTTTTGTGAAAACTATCATATTGTGCTGAAGTTGTGTCAACCTCTTATGGAACACTCTGTAAATGTACAGTGTCCAAATTATTTATGCCAAAATTATATTTTGAAAAACTATATTTAAAAATACGTTGCGGAAATTGTGTCAAAAGTAATAAAGCAGTGGATGGTATTAGTTTTAAAATGAACGATTAATTTCGTTTATGAGATCACAAAAAAAAATATTTGCAATTATACATCTGAATGTGATCTTTGTAACACATTAAGACTAGTAGAGTTTAACAATGTATATTAAAGAATACCGGGGCTCGCATTGCAAGTTCACAATACAACGGCAACATGGACCGCGCTGCTCTCACAAATCATTGGGCTTACGTGCGGAACACAGCGGCAACCCTTCCACACTGTAACTAAAATTGCTTCAGCTCCCAAGCATCTTTTTACAGTTCATACAAGAAATTGTAAATGATCATTGACTAATGATTGATATTTGTAACATATGATCAAAATATATTAAATAATGTTTATCAAAGAATACCGGAGTTTCTATTGCAAGTGCAAAATAATACAGCGGGATATCCGAACTGTACAGCACCCCTAAATCACTGGAGTAATGTACGGAACACAGTGCCAACCCTTTCACATTGTTACTGAACTGCTTTTACTGTGAAGAACGGTCTATAGTTCGTAGAAGACAGTGTAACTGATAACTGAAGTGTTTATACCGCTGGCGACGATGGCGCTGTGTGGTGCGATCAGATCAGTACGCAAAAAGTTTCTGACCAACGCTTGCCACAGTATAAAACCGAAAGATGACATTCAAAAGCTCATTCTGATGCGTATGGGGCCATACTCTTTAGCCAACTCGTTTTAAATTTGCCCTGCGTATTCACTGGTATTTACTTTGTACAAAACATGTTTTTTATACATAAACAGCACCATTTGTATAAAATACAATACTTGTTTACTTAGTGCTTCCAGGTGATCATAACGTTTTATACGGGGTTAACTTGTGGTATAAGCTGCTAGTACAACGTTTACAGTGGCTAATAACTCATCCACTTATTCTCAGTGTTTCTAGCTAACAAGGGCAACGCAATCTTTGATTATTTTTTACGGTAACTCTAGAATCTACTCAGCTTAAACCTTTTTTCATGGTCTATGGTGATGAAGGTCTTTGTCTGTGTTTGTCTGCCTAAACCTATTACAAAAAGAGTTTTATCTTAGCTACAGAAAGGAGGCCTTTGTTTTTCATTATTTTTGACAGAGTAAACTATATTCCATTATTTTCGTAATATTCCTGCATATGTCTTTCCTATTATTCATCCGAGTAACACCACGATGGATAGCCGGATGCCATAAAATCTGTAAATGATAATCTACCTGTTTTAAAAGTGACTACTTTGTTATCCTACAGTTTATACATTTTAACAACTGTATGGATCCATTCAACTAACTGCCCATGTGCCTAACCATGTACTTTCCTCGCCACTGTATTTACATATATCGTTGGTAAGGTCTTAATGGCTGATGTTGGAAAATACAAACAATAATTAGTCATTCATTCAAGTTGAAGGCACTGGATGGTAAGGGTCATTATTGTAACAATAAAATAATAAACTCTTTACTTTATATTATAATCTGGTAATTGAAATGATATAATAAAGATACTCATAAGAACCTAAGGATATTTATGTTAAATAATTTAATATAAAGCATTTACCTCTTATAGTGTAAGATTTTAAACATTTTAATATGTAATACTCGCTTTTACTCATCATAAAAATAATAATAATTTACAAATAACATATACATATATATATATATATATATATATATATATATATATATATATATATATATATAATTTAAAAATACTGATGAACTCCAATTGTAAATTTTCAATAACATGTCAATAAGAATGTTTACATTCCGAGTCTTTAAACGTAAATAATTCCTTAACTTATATTCAATTCTATAATATCTGCTTTAGTGATAAGAATTATCATGTTTGAAAGTTTGAGAGCTCAGTTATTAATTTTTTCAACACTTAAACAATGTGAGAGGAGCTCCAAATAGTCCACTCCAGTCTACAAACGAATTGTTTGGACCATTGAGTTGTAGTCACAAATCACTGGAGTAATGTGTGGAACACATCGCCAACCGGCTCATACTGTAGCTGCTACTTCTCCTCTACAGGCGCCTTTGTACTCGTAGTTTATGAGTCAAATAGCATCCACATTGCCAGGATTTGATTTACGAGTACTTATCTACCGAATGTTACTAGTTTAGTGTGATGTGTGATGTGTAAAGACTGATCAAAATAGGTTTGCATTCATCGAACGACCAGCAAAGGCTAATAGTAAATGGCAATTGTCACGGCAAAAACAAGACAGTGGCAAAAATAACGGAACGAGAATGAGTCTTTTCTTATTATTCGTTCAAATTCTATATGAACTTCTTAAACAAATACTGTGACTGTGCATTGGTTTATTACAAATCCCTGCTATGTTTGGTATTTTACGTTACCTTGTTGGATCGTTTTTCAGAATAGGCAACCAAAGCGGCGTAATCTCGAAGCTTTGATTAATTTCTTTTTAAAGAAATGAGGTTCCCGAAGCTAATATTATATTGGCTTCATATCAAACCATACGATGATGATCTTCGGGCCAACGTACAATTTTTGACTTTTATGTTAGCCTCTTTCTGGTGTTTTGTTTTTGTTCTTTTATACTTACGTTTAATGGTCTTTTTTTCTCAGCTATGTACTCCCTATTATGACTAAATTTTATACTATAAACACAGTTTTTGGAATAGTGTGTGCCATTTTCGTTTTGTTTTCGCGAGACCTGTCTAAGAGTATCGTGTGTTTTAAACGCGTTTCTAATATTGCAATTTTAACTTATAATCTAATCTTCCCGCAAATAAGGGATTATTATTTAGAAGCGAAAAATCGTAGGGGAAAACGTTTTGTAAATGAATTGAATTCAATCATATGGCATTTTAATATGGTTATATTTTAATATGGTTATGTGATTTTTTTTGAGGGAGAGGCAGGAAAAAGCAATTACGGACGCAGATGGCCAGCCTGTACTGCGGGACTGCAAGGAGACCATTTCTTGACGACGTTATGGAAGTGTTAGTGTAGGGAGAGGAAGTGTGCCTGCTGAGACAGTTCTCCTTATCACAAGGTATGAAGGGTATCTTGGTCCTTAAACCAATAGCGGTCTATAAGGATTAAACTGTACGCACAGGCTAATAAATGTTGCACAAACTGTTTTTTTCTTTTTTTTTATATTGTTTTGGAAGCAGCAGTTAGTTTTTGTTGGAAAGGAGCAGGAATGAACTCATGTTATAAGTAAATTGGATGTTTTGATGCATTAAAGAAAAATATACTATATATATATATAAAAACTAACAAAAAAATTAAATCTAATGCAGAGAAAACAATTAAATAACTTAGTCTAGTATAGTCTTAAACAATACTAAGATATCTTTTCAATCAGAACTCTTCCGTCATAAATAGAAATAATAGATAAATTTGATTAAATCCAATCTATCATTCAATAGCTTGGATTTCTAGCATTTCAATTGATTACTATGATAATATGCCATTTACATTTGGAAATGATTTTAAATGTTTTGCATAGCTTTTCAATAAAGTTGTGGTTTCAGGTTTAAGGTGAAAACTCGGACATAATTTTGCTATTGCACAAGTAGTAAATGAATGCATAAAACATTTTTATTAGTAAACACGCTTCGACATATATTAGTTGACAAATAAAGGAAACTATACTATTTATAAGATAGAAACTGTGTAATGCCGCGGGAGAAGTCCAATCTCCGTCACAGTCGAGGAGATTGTGGAGACAAGTTTAAACCGAGCCACCTTTATTAGATTAACGCTGTAATCTCGGCTCATGTCTTATACGGAAGTCTACCTGCCAGTCCTGTCGATATAACGCAGCAAAAGAAGCTCAGTCTCCGTTACAGTCGAGGAGATTGTGGAGACAAGTTTAAACCGAGCCGCCTTTATTAGATTAACGCTGTAATCTCGGCTCATGTGTTATACGGAAGTCTACCTGTCAGTCCTGTCGATATAACGCAGCAAAAGAAGCTCAGTTTCCGTTACAGTCGAGGAGATTGTGGAGACAAGTTTAAACCGAGCCGCCTTTATTAGATTAACGCTGTAATCTCGGCTCATGTCTTATACGGAAGTCTACCTGCCAGTCCTGTCGATATAACGCAGCAAAAGAAGCTCAGTCTCCGTTACGGTCGAGGAGATTGTGGAGACAAGTTTAAACCGAGCCGCCTTTATTAGATTAACGCTGTAATCTCGGCTCATGTCTTATACGTAAGTCTACCTGCCAGTCCTGCGAATGTAAACCACCAGCAGCCTGTTTCATGTGAACCGGTCTATATTCATCCATGTCTACGGTGATATAATTTATGTTTAGTACCCATTTATCAACATAAAAAATTGTTCATAACAATTTTTAGCTAGAAGTTAAATTAGTTGAAAAAACTCATACAAAAATCTTTAAAAATATCTGAGTGGGATGAATGGACAGTTAAAAAAAATGTTTTGGACCATTGTGGAAAAATTATTGTTAAGTTTTCAATAACTTATTTATTACAAGTGCTTATAGTTTAATATGGTATAACAGTGCGTATGATTATAATGTTATTATTAAAAAACTGAGTTTAGAAATATGTGTTAATGTAGAATATTTCGTTGAAGGTCGATTTCTGTATTAAAATTAAATTTAATAGAATTACAATAATTTTCTTTTACTCGTAAAATATTTTAGGCTTGGTTTAAATTTCGTAGCATTAAAATGTATAGAAGACAACATGAACAACAATATCTTGTTATTTAAACATTTTAAATCCTGTAGACATATGATCTAAGTCTGATTGATAATACTATATAGTATTTGATTGTATGTTGAGAAACATCTTCTAAAATCACTCGTATGCGTATAGTTAATTCATATTTTTGAAAAATAATAATATTCTTTAAAAGAACGAAATTGAAAGAAATAAAATGGTCTAGAATTCAGCAGTTCCACACAGCCAACACTTCCCACGCTCCTCACATTCCATCCATAAAGAAGAATTCTTATCACCTCCTTTCTAAGAGACGGTATTGTGGTAGGTTCAGCCATTACATTTTACTAACACTGCATGCCTTTTACTACTTAATACGTTATCAGTTTGATATTTCTCTCTCTCTTTAAACTGATATTTGGACAAATGTGTTTATACCAATCTGCAATAGTCATCGTAATGTGCAATATTCCTTGTGGAAACAATACTTACGTTGAACAAACAAACTGACAACAAAATTCATTACTAAAAGTTTTCAACGCTTCATTCACTAATTTCAACTTCTATCTGTAGTTTATTTAGTGAAAATATTGGTAAGTATAAAGTGCTTATTGAACTAGTACAAATATTTATATTAAGTTAGGTCGCTTAACCTTTAAACGGCCATTTAAAAAACTACTATATTTTACTCGTAAGGAATAACTGAATCAACCACAGGTTTATTACAATTTACATGTAGTCAAGTAGTTTAAGTGATAGAAATAAACACAAATCAAGATAAAGCGTATTGTGGATGGAAACAATTAGTTTTATGGGTAAATATATTCAGAAGAGTAGAAAAACTATTGTATTTATTTTACTATAAATTAGGTATTACTCTACAGATATTGTGGTATAATCAGTTTTTCGTTAATAAAAACGTGCAATGATCATTCCATAATAATGTTTGCTTTAGTAATTTTAGCATAATTTTGTGCATTTTACAATAACCCTAAAGAATAGCTGTTTTTAGCATATAAAATATTAATGGAAAAAATGACATGTTTTTATTTATACAATTTTAATTTTCTTAAGAATTATTATTACATTAATTGCATCTAAGATATTAGTTTCCTTACATTATAAACCTCTCAAAAGCCTGCTACTCCCTGAATATATACCTAATGCACATACTGGAAAATAACTCGTTTTGACATAGAAATTTTTGTTATTGTCTTTTTATACATTTTTCTTAAATTGATGTTTTTTTTTTAGATTACAAAATCATTTTAGTTTTCTGTCTTGAGAAAATGTAATTTAAAGTCCTACGGCTTAAACAAATATTAAAATGCCAAACAAAACGTGATGGCACCACCTTTACAGTTTCTGTACTGTTTAATTTTTTATATAATTATATTTTTATACTGCCAGTAAAACATACTGTGAGACTAAGGATAAAATAGGAAAGGATAGGGTGAGTTTTAAAATACCTACAACAGTCGTTATTGTGTAATTAATATTTTTTTTTCCAGCACATAAAATGTGGACAACCTTTTTGAGACCGTAAAGCCCTTGATCTGGTGGTCATTTTATTCTATCTAATGATGTTTATATGACTGGCTCTCAGAACTCTATCTTTGATTTCCTTAACCTGCGGACTATTAGACACTACTTATTCAAAATCATTTACGCAAACATATACTTAGAATATACGACTAAATTCCTAATAAATGATTGAGTAAGTATGTATGATTATTATTTAGAATTATTAAATATTATGCTATTTTCTCTTTATCAAAACCTACCTTCCTCAGACGTCATCGGATATATTAAAAAAAGGATTAGCCGAATAGGTCCAGGCGTTCTCATAATAACATAAGCTACAATATCAAACGCCGGAAATCCAGAGCTCGTTTGAAATTATTTAGCGAATACGAAAGAAACTTCAAATAATTTATTGTTTAATCATAAATGTATTAGAATAAATTACGTGCCAATGCAAGTGAAACATTTCTTCAGATAATAAAGTGTTTTAATTTCTCTTTGCTCCCCATGTATTGATCGAAAATTTAATTATATTTTAAAAAGTACTGATAGGCTAAAAGTGACTACAATAATTTTAAATTTGCAGAGTGAAATTTATGAAGAGTTATACACTTGCACTTTTTGCATAATGTAAATAATATGTATAAAGTGCAACATATGATTTAAAAATAAATTTATATTTTTGAATTTTTGAGTTTTTTTAGTCAGTTCTATGTTTGTGTTTTATTATGTTCCAAACAAAATCTGTCATAATCAACCTAAGCACACAACGTCGTGATGTCACTAATATTCTTAATTTTAAATATCAACATAATTTGGAAATGATACGATCAAACATTTACTCTCCTTAAACTCTCAAATAATACTCCAAATCCGCATCTCATCCCTGCATTAACTTTGTACCAATACTAACAACCAGTTGTATGTAACCTTAATATATCATTGTTATACTCCAACCGACTCTTCAACTTGTATATGAATACCAGACTATTAAATCTAACAAAATTTAGACTTTATGGAAGCCCTGAAATCGTAGTAGCCTACTTAGCACATAAACGCACAATGGGAAGCTCAGTTATACGAAAATTCATGTATAAGAGAATTTGGTCATAAAATACTCGATCACACGCTATTTTAACCTTCTTAAAAGGATTTTTATTCTTTTTCAAAAACATTCAAAAAGTTACAAATCCGATAGCACAAAATAAACGTTTTTAATTCTTTCTAAGTAGAATAGAGACAATGTTTGGTTTCTCGGATTAACTAAAGCGTTATTTGGGCCTCTGCCAACGAGAAGATTGAGGGTCTGAACTGTCAATTTGCCAATACAATTAAACTAATACTTAATTACTTTATAGCCTAAGTTTAACGTCTTATATAGATTGTAATTAATTAATATAATTGGAATTAATAATATAAATAATATTAAGTTCACCTTTGATTTGATATAGTGAAATTAATATGTTCTTCTGTATTTATGATAGCTTATCATGATTATTTTTTGATGTCCGAGAGATTGATGTAACTATATAAAAATGTGTAATTAAAGTAAGAAGATGCTCGAGTGGTCAGAATAATCGGTTCTATGTCAAATACTAACATTACACAGTAATTTGCTAAATATTGAGATTATTTATGATAATAAACTAACCATTTCATCTATAATTGGTTACCTAACAAATTATATGGCTCTCTATATGGATATCCAACCAATATGGACGACTGCCAAACAAGTTAGTAAAGTGACTCCAGGGTGTATTTCAAGTGATAATTAATCAACAAATATTACTTACTGTGCACAAAATTCTTCTGGAAAACTGTAAGTAATTTCCTAATTATTTCACAATATACCAATCTTTATTTGAGAAGGGATTGCACTTTTAAAGAATTGACAACAAGAAAGCATCATATTTCCATATTCAATTTACCTCAAATAATTCTCAACTCCATACTAATTTGAATTAACTACTTGGAGAACTATAAGATATTAATATTAAATCAAGATTTAATATTAAAGAACTCAAGTTAAGAAGAACCCTAGTTGGCAACCAAGGCAGTGACGTAAAAAGAGCCACATCAATCACATCGCTTCCAACAAACACCAGTTGGCATACTGTGCAAGTGTGTCACAGACAGACTGACAGGCTAGGAGCGTTAACCCCTCAGGTGCTGATCAAGCTACAGTACCTCAGGCATTCTGTCCCAGACCACAGCAGCTGCTGTCGTATTGCTGTATTTAATCAGCTGACTTGCATACATATTCCTGACTGAATAATCTGATATCGTTATATAACTTCACTAATATATAGCCAAGTTTTTACCTTTTATAAGTATCAATCCTGACTGATTTTAGCAAGAACAGTTAGTTCAGACCTACATATAAGACTTAAATTGAATATAAATTTCAATACTTATGTCATTGCTTAGAACCTTTTGACATAGCAATTGATTATTTCTAAAAATAATAAAATAGCCAGAATTCTCACAAAATATTCCTGTGGCCCACGTTCAATTGGAGTAAAATAGTCAGGACTAAAATGCTCAGGTCCTTGAGAGATGTGGCACCACGCCGGTTGCCAAAAACTTAGTGATAAATCTTAAAAAATGACTTCCATAGAAACAAGCAACTGGAAATGTAAGAATTATAAAGAGAACACTCCAGAGCAGTCACAAATCCATCTTAGTTCTAACAATTCCATCTCATTTAACTTATCTGCTAAAGATCTGGAATTTAGCATACTCGAAAATAATTTCCTGGACACGGAAGGAAATGATGAGTAAAAATTAACAATGGCTGTCAAAATCGGAGTAGCTTTACTGCGAGAAGATGAATCACTGAAGTAACAGAATGAGTAACAGAAACAAACTGGTAAGTGTAGAGACATTGCAAGAGGATTTTGAAGAAGAACAAACTACAGATATTCATAAAATAGAGAGGTTACTGCATCAAATATCTGATATAGAAAGTCAACCGGAGAAAGAAAAACAACTGCTAGTAGAGATGCTACATATTTTCGAGGAACATGACAGAGATAAAAGTGATACAGTCAATGTGAATAAAATTTGTGATTTACAAAAAAACTGTTAAAATTTGAGAAATTATTGACAAAAATCAAACCGGATTGAATAGAAACTCGGTAAAATATGTGAGCACTGATACCCAAACTGATATGTCAACTAATCTGAAATGATTATGCCTGAAACTTCATTGCTTCTCATGGAGATTGCCCAATTAAAGGAACATAGTTTAAGAATTAGCTTTAAACAGTTTGAAATCAGAAATTCAGTTCAAATAACAAAATAATCAAGATGCTCCAAAACACTTTACTATACAAGATCCACAGAACAGGTTTAAATGTTAACATAATACCTCTCTAAGATTAAATAAAACTGCTCCCGTAATAAGAAATCTTGAGAAGAATCATTTTAATGTGTCACTGCAGATGCAAAAATGCAAATCTTCAAGCAACATGATGTTTCTTCATTGGTTGATACAACTCGTGGAAACAATCAAACTCTAAAACAGAAACTGATCAAGCACTCGAATGAGGGATACAGACAAACCCCCTACACAAAAACTGACGGAGAACTCGACTGTAGGAAACAGCCTAACCTCTACAAAAAAACTGAGAGAAAACTTAACTATAAACACTAAAGAGGCTGTTATCCTATCCACAAGGTGTCAAAAACACCTTAACCTCCAATAGATGCCAAAAAAGTCGCATATGGAAAAACCTATGATAATTTTTTCGAAAACATAGATTTCTACCAGGCTGTAATAAAAAAGTAGGCTACAAGAGTTTGCATCTGGAACATAGGTCAGTCCCCAGCGACAGCAGATTCCCCAGTCTTCTCTACAAAAGCTAATCTAGTGAAGAAATCACTCACTCATTCTGACACAGATGTGGTTGACAATGAACCAGGCTGTAATTTTTGTAGATCAACCTGAAAAGAGCAGAGAAATTCAAATTTGACCATTCTCTATCAGAATTTTGACCGTCTGTTCAATAAAATTATCTCTATTAATCGTTTGTGAGATCAAATCAGTCCCCATATATATTAATCATAACAGAGCATGGATTGAAGACAGAAGGATTCTCTGACATCTGTAGTTGAACCAGTTCAAATTACAGAGCTTAGTCAGAAGCTGGTATGTGAGATCGCAATGGGGAAAAGCAAGAGTAATGAGCATGTTATGTCATGCGCACCTACAGTTCTCATGGAAACATAGATGAATCTCTAGAAAGTGTCTCACAAGCCTTACAAATAGCCCATCTTAAAGTTGTCCTACTTTTATCATGGATGAGATCAACATTCATTCTCTAGAGCCTTGCTGTGACCAAAGTAAATTTGAAGAGTTGTTATTGAGCTGCAAAATGACCAGAGTCAAATTTTCTGCCACAAGAATAACATCGATATCCCAGTCCTCAATTGATTGCGTGTGTTCAAACCAAGAGGAATGTGAGCTTATGGTTCAAGTACTGCATGCAGGAATCTTTAAACATTTTGCTCAACTTTGCGGTTTTTAGAATGTGCACAAAAATTCATCTCCATCGTATGTGAAGAAGCGTCATTTCAGCTTTGATATCTAACATGTTTCTTTGAAGGAATATGCTGGATATCAAAGCCAGGTTATCTCAAAAATCATGGGAAGATCTAACAGATACTGCATGTATAGATAGTGCTTATAATTTTTTCAATAGAACAATCAGTATGGTAATAGGCTATGCTTGTCAGATGCTGAAGCAGAAAGCTTGAGAGAAGACTTTTTGAGAGCACAGCCACAGTACACAATTACAGGACTCTTAGAACATAAGCAAGAAGCTGTTCTTAAAAAGAGAAACTATGACCTCAAATTAAAAGCATTAAGGTGTCAACTAACTGCTCATAAAATTGATCGTTCTGAGAACAAAACAAACGCTGTGTGGGCAGTGATAAACGTACAAAACGTACTCTAAAAGTACAAAAACGCCTCATTAGCTGTGTGATGTAAGTGGAGAAAATATAACTGACATTTTTACAAAATTAGCCGACAATCCCCTTGCATCCAATCCAAAATTAAACAGAATTATACAAACACCAGACTATGGGATTCCTAACTTGATTTAATACCCTACTACAGTAATTGAAATAAAAAGAGTTGTCTGTCTCTCAAAAACAAAATGTCAGCTGAAACAGATTAGGTAAACGATATGGTATCTTTCACAGTTTTTACTGCCTTCAACCTAAATTTAAAATTGAACTCTTCGTGGATCTTGAGTGTAAACAATGGTTTTAAGAAAATTCTTTTTATAGTGTGTTTTAATTTCCTCTATATAATAAATATTGTTCAAAAGCTACAGAATTGTTTAATTCTGCATTTTAAATAAAATCATACATTTTCGATAAATACACGATAAAACTTTCAAAAAATAAAAGTTCTATATATTTATAGGCCTACTATATTATTAATTTGGTTATAGTTTGTATATTTTTAGCCTAAACCCACACGTTGTTACATATATGCGGTCGCGCCCGTAAAATTACTGTTACTGCATTTACCGGAAAACACTCTTTGGTCTGAATCTTCATAAACCAATATTTTAAACGGAATCCCAAGCTTTATTTTTATAATTATTCACAATCCTTCCTCCAAATATCCATAGTATATATAAGGAGAATCAGAAAACAGCTTGAATGCTCCAAAACTGAAATCATCACTACGATTTTCCCCAAACATTCTGTAATGTTATAAAATATCTCCTAAAAATCTTCGGTACTGCCGTTTTAAAGCAAACAACAACATTTTGGACTCTACAAGATCATTTTGTATACATTATAAAGTTAAAAATATTACACGAAGTTTATATTATTATTGTTTGTTAAGATAACGTAAAAATTATTTTACACTTATAAAAATACCAAAACCTTCTTTTAAAGTAAACAGCTAAACTACTTTTTATGAATTATATTAAAAAGAAAAGACATAATTAATATTTTAATGAAAAGTTTTGATATTCAAAGATATTTTATATTCAGCAATATTTTTAAACATTAAACTTTCTGTTTTGTTTAAAATTTACATTTAAAATTTGACAGAACAATTTTGGTCTGGAGAATCACGCTAATGTTTCTGGCTGTGAAAGATAGCGAGAGGGTAGAGCGTTGCAGAATAAGTAAGAAAAACATTATTTTATTTCGTTTGTGGAAATTATTAGGTCACTAAATCATTATTCCTGTATGGCTAAAACTAAAGTTTAAAAGAATCATTATAAGAGCTACCACACGAAACCAGAAAAGTAAATTTATTTTATATAGGAAACTTCATTGTTTTATGTACTCAGATTCACCGACTGGGGAGCTATTTGAATGATTTTAAGATTTTACTATCTTAGGCTACTGGGAAGCTATTCATTATGAAATTTAAATATTTAAGAGTTCCATTTAGGGGCGAACGTACTAGCCTAAAAGAACCAAAAATGTATAATGAATAAAAGTTCATTTATAAATTTAGTCGGTTTTTTAGTAAGAATGCAGTACGAAAGAATTACGTTATTTCGATACAGAGTTTATCAAAAATTATATTAAAATTGTAAATCTATAGTTAATCAAAAGACAACTGTGAAGTTTTGTGAGGTGTATACAAGGTTTATACCGTAATATCTTCTCATTTTATCGACATATAATTCCTTTAAATTTTCATTGTTTTTCTTTTGGCTGCCAAACACCACAAACTGCTTTACACTCTTTCCTTGGCAATATAGAGTGAGTGTGCGACAACACCGAGTTACAACGGCCAGATTGAATGATCTAAATGGAGACAAACTGTTTAAATAGTTAACGAGTTAATGTACCAGCTTGTTTAAATTATGTTTCTTTTGCGTAAATGTAATCTCTACAATTATTCGTATATCATATTGTATTTGAACAAAAAAGAAGAAATGTTTGATGTAGTTACACCTCAGTCTTTCAGTTTCATTACGCACCTCACATTCTATCTATAAATACGGATTCTCATCTCAGCCCTGAGACGGTTTTGGTGTCGGGGTTGAAGCCGCTAAATCCCCAATGTTATAGCGATGCTACTTCTACTAAGTAACTTTCGTTTGTATTACCACCCACTTTGGCTTGAGTAGGCTTGTGCATGGCATTTTAATATGTAACTCACCCTGCATCGAACTTTGCACTTACTGTAGCAAGTAGGTAGCATATTTAAACAGATAATTTCAGAATTCATTCAACTCTTGATTGGATATTCTTAGGGATATTTTATAAAAATGGAATGTTTTGGTTTTGGATATTTCTCTAATCATAGCTCCCAGAACCTAAAACTACTATAATCTGAAAATTTATATTACTATAAGGTAGAATAAAAATAGGAATAAAATGAGGTTGTGAACTCGATAAATGCCGTAATGTTTTATAAATATATAATAAACTTGGTACCGATACAGTATTTGGACATAGCTTGGATGGGTTCGTCAGCCAGTATTACCAACACAAATTTAAAAAATGATAGCCATTCACATTTGAGGTAAAAATTCAACACCGCTATTTCATAATAAGGCACGTTTAATAAATCAATAATTATAACAATTGTATGCCTGTACTTTTCTGAGACCTCTTAACGTTTGAAGATGGTGGCCGTTCACTGTTTGGGAGAGGAATGATTATTTCTCAGTTATTATGTACATAGAGCAAAACAAAGAAGTGTTTTAGAATGTTCAGATCAATTACAATAATATTACTAAAATGTAAAGAATACATAACATTTCCAATGTATTTATTTTTCGGGCGAGGCCTTTCGAGACTGAAGGTTTTCTCATCAGTCGACTCCACAAAATTACAATAATGTTTGTAATTATGTGTTTTTTTTTTCATAACTCGTGAAATATCCAGATCGCGTTGAGTACTATGCAACAATGGAGATAACTCGTGTCACAAGTTTTAATACATCTATCTGGTACAAATATAGTGATTGTGTATAGCTTTATATGGCTTCATTAAATAAATTACACGTCTTAACCAATAAAAAGTTACAATCATATTTTTTAATCGTAAGTTTATCTTTTTAAAAACATAATTTGAGAATGATCCAACTAAATCAAGTCCATGATTATAGAAACAAATGGTTAAGTTTATAATATATTTTCTCTTCTAAAAAGTTTATAAATATTTGAAAGAGTTACGACATAACAACATGCCAAATATGAGCATCATCTTCCTATCAGTATTGTGTATTTTAAACGTTTAGACTAATAATACATCTTCCTTTTCACCTGTCGAAATATCAGCATGACAGCCACTTATAGAATTTACCTTTCTTTTGACTAAGTCAGAAGAGGTAATTTATTGTAAAGATTAAAAATGTAATTCAAATTTATTTTAATAGTGATCGATGTCATTCCTCGTAATATTTCCAGGTATATTTTTCTGGGACGCAAATTTTTTAATATGGTATTGATAAGGTTATCTTAAAAAATACTTCTAATTTAAACTAAATTCGTTATATGATAAAAATAAGTACACAAACATAATGGATGTGATGAAAATTTAATTACATAAAGTTTAAAAGTTCCCTTATTTAAAAGAACATATTTAAACTAGAGTTACAAAATATTCAATAAAAATTTATATTTACGTATTCAATTTACTTAATATTTTCTCAGAATAAAATAAGTAACACATATTTTAAAAACATGTTGTATATCTATAAGACACTAGACATCACAACGCAGTTTTTACATTTTAATAAAATCTAGTTTAATAAAATCTAGGCTTGGGAGTTTCTGTTCTTCATATTTTACTTATGCTTTGACTCGAAAATTACTTACTAATTTACTTACTTATTTATTTACCTGTATGAATTGTTTTTAAGAAAGATTTACTCAGTGAGGTTTGTGATATCTTAATCTTTTAACTATGAAATTAATAATAATCTAATGAAATTAAAAAATAATCGAAACGCATTTCGTAAATTATGGACCATCCGTATGATTTTAATTACGATTCATTATGCATTTCCTCATAAATATAATAAAAATTCCTAATCTTTTATAATATTATACAAATATTTCTATGCTATGTGTTTTATACAGTTTTCACACAGGCAATGAGCTTTAGATTGAATGTTTTGTTCGCTGAAGCTGAGAAATCTCCCAATGTACAGTTGGAGGAATTTAGCTGTGCTCGTGCAGCCCTAATACTACCCTTTCAAAAAACGAACGCTATCTGTGTGGCGGGTTGCGTTTACGTGCTAGCCGCTGAGATGAAGGCGCAAGAATCTCTTAACGACTTTAAACTGACGATTTCGATTTGCCAATTATTATTCACACATATGTTATTTTCAAAAACACGTTAAACAACAATATAACAACTGAAAAACCAGGATAAGTCCTATTATTGTTATTAATTGGTATTCTCTTATTGTTTAATTTACAATCACTTCAATAATATTTAATTAATTTAAATGCTAGAATATAATTTTCTAATAACAAATGTTACTTACAATGATTGTTCTCCAATTCCACTCAGCACTGTCACAAAACAGACTGATTGTGGCGAGTGCGATGAGTTATTTGGGCCAATACGATTCCTGAAAGGAGGGTTTTAACCATGAGTCAAAGGAAATGTTTTCGGGACGCAGCGCATAATGCTACCCCGCCACCCCTCCCGCCCATCACCACACACTCCAGGTCACGCGCACAGCTAAAGTCCTCGAACTGTACTTAGTCCGCGCTTGATTGCGGTGTAACAGGATATTCGGCATGGACTCCTATCGAGATTTACGAGGAAGGACAACGGGCGTTATATCTCAGCCATTTCACAATGGAAGAAAGGTAGTCCAGCTCTGTACCAGGTTTTATAGTCAACGCGGACTGGGGTGGCACACCATTCTTTGTAGGTTAGCAACTGCCGTTTAACTCCTAGGGAGTCCCACCAACTCCAACAGTCATCCTCCACTGTAGACTGGACTAATAAAAAAGTACTACATCCCAATATTTCGACACGTTCGCTTAATATAGTGTCGCTTCTCGAAATTCACAAGGTTGTCCAGATTTAAATGACATATCGTTTTTGATGGACCCAGTGGCGGTTCATCTGGAAGGTAACAACCAGCCAGAAGTGAACCTTCTTGAAGAGCTTTACATTAGTTTGTATTATTTTGATAAATAATCTTTATAAGTATCTAAAAAATGTGTAATTCTAAAAAGAAAACGTGTTTTTGAGTCCAAATTAATCAATTAAAGATGTTCTGAAAATGCAAATGGACGTATTAAGTATTCATCAACTACTCCGGCATACCAAAGTTGGCCAAAATTCCGGTGTCGTTGTGGTTTGTGTTTACTCACAACAAAAGAAACACGCTCATACGAAGGTAAGTTTCATACGCATAATTTCACAGACTCATTTTTACTAAGGTGGTTTTAAAATTATATTCTTGAAAAAATTAAACTTGTATTTTCGGACCACTTTATAATTCCTCTCAAAGTATGTATGTGTCTGTAGGAAAATATAATTGAGATAACTAAGGTAGTTGGAGCTAGATTTTGCAAAACTCAATTATGAATAGACGAGTCATGCCTCGTTTACCTAATTGCAGATTGTTAATAATATCCCCGAAAAGTGTTAAATGCTGTTTAGTATGAATTAATGTTATCAACATTAATAATGCAATTTTAACCAAAATAATTTACAGGTGTAGTAAATAAATACTATAGTAACATGTTAACGATCTTTAATGTCTGTTGTATGTACATAATATAAGGAAACGGATAGCAATGGAATAAAAACTCGATAATATCGATAAAGATATTAACTACGGGGTATGCTGAGTGTAAAAACATTATTCTTATGTAAAGTTGCCAGCAAAGCAAGTGTATTTTCAGATCCTTCCAAGTGATACAGTTATAAAGTTAAGAAGGTGTATTCTCAATGCTGTAATGAAATAGTATAATTCGCAGTTGTACCACAGCTGACGAGTCATAGGTTTCGTGAAGAAACAGCTGTATTTTAGAAGACAGTGGCAAATAGAAAAAGACTATTGAGAAATATTGATTATATTGTTGTACAATAATGACCAGATTCCGTCTAGAGATGTGGTAGCTTTGTTTAAGTTTATGACTAACTATTCATGACCTGGAATACGGATATTCGCTGTGTTTAAGTGTTACGATACAAGAAACAGGACGTTTTGAAGACTGGTGTCTGCCTTTTCTTCAGGTGTCACACTTTTGTGTAATCACCTTAAAAAGGAAACATTCTTAATAAGTCAAAGGTGGCAATAAAACAGTAAATTAAGAAACCTAAACAAACCTTAACCCTGCTGGGTTAACGTTATCGTCCACGTCATGGTTTAGGCAAACAAAACAATCACTACACAGCTAATGTGTACTTTTGAAACATTATAAACACATCATTGCAAGTGAGATGCTACAGAGCAGGAAGTGCTACCATCTTGGCGGAATGTTTTATACTATTTATTAAAAATAAACCTTGTTGGCTACTGATTTGACATAAAAGATATAGTTTCATGGAGACAGTAACATCTAACAAGAGCCAACACATTTCACTTTATTTTAAAACTATCAAATAGTACCACTATTCATAAATAGGTACATTCAAGTTTAGTGAAAGGTGAGTCCATACACAAAATACGTTAAATCAATAGTTACTGCTAGTGGCAGTATCAGCTCTGTAATTAGTTGGTGCTCTGTAATAAATACAAAGGTACTTGAATAGTTTAATTTAATTAATGTACTAATTATAAAGTAGTGGAGTGGGCTTATTCTTCATTCGAGAAAACATAAATATAAGCCAAGAACTACCTAGATGTAATGCTTACTTATATTTACTTGAATCTTATCATTATTAAAATATTATCCTAACATCTTGAGAAGCACAATTGATATAACAACACAGATATAAAAGAGCAGGAAGCTCGCGTGAGGTGAATAATGGAGTTTTTTTAATCCATCCCGCAACACCCAGAACACATTTATTAGATTATACACTTTATTTATTACCATGACTATTTATTTCAGAAAAAAGCTTACCTAAGCTTAATACATTTGGTTGAACATTTATATTTTAAAATTCCTTAGATACCAAAACTTTTTTAATTTATCGCCACGCTTTTTAATATATTGCAGAATATAGAGGCAGGAAGCAAGTTATTATCTTGTGGTAAAATCGAAAATTCTAGTTAAAAATTTCGTTTTTTTAACTTCCTATGTTTTAACAATAAAGCCGTTTGCTAGCGTTTGGTATCGTTCGCTTGTTTGAATATGCTACAATGAATAATGCTGGGCAATATTTTAGTTAATATGAAGAGTGTATTCGTATTAGCTATGTCACAAGCTTCTACAATGTATTCAGAGGTTATTCGTTATAGACGTCCTCATCACCTAAATATAGAACTAACTAAATTTTTATGAAGATCAACTGTCAATACAGATGTAAATGAAGTGGAAATACCTAGACGAACTAAAGTTTTATTTTTCAACTTCGCAATGGCCTAGAAAATTTTAAATTTGGAGCAAACATAAATTTAGCTTTCAACAGACAGATTAAACGTTTTTATAAAGATCAGCTATGCAATATACTACATTTATTTTAATTACCGCTGTTCTAAGCAGTAAAATTTGACACAAATGTATATTATGTACTGTAAAGACTACAGGTACCGGTAATAAATTATACCTGAAGTAGATGACAATGGCTTTTTTTTCCGAAGAGGACTTTCCTAACCTAGGTTTTTATATTTTTTATTGATAAGGGCAACACTGCAAGTGTTACTACGGAATCCGGATTAGCTTAGACCGGGATTAAATTACAATTACTGAAGAAGACGCCTTTTGACAAAAGTCAATTTTTCAGATCAATTTATGTGATGAGGACAACAAGACACTCTAACTACGTTGCAGAAAATGACTTAGAATGAGTTAGATAACAATGACCGGTATAGGATGCTTTTTCTCAGAAAAAGACTTATCTAACTAGTGTATTTATGTTCTCGATCGGTACAACAATGCAAACCCTACTAGGTTACAAAAATTAGCTTATCCTGAATTTAATTGCAAAATCTGGAAGTAGACACTTTATGCCCAAAGTAAACTTTTCAGACGTTTATCTGTATGTACTTTCAACATCTTCTTCAAAGCAAACACTACTACAGCACTAGAAATATCCTAGAACAAAGTAGATGATAATGGTCCCAACTGGACGCTCTTAATCAGAAAAAGATTTTACCATCCTATGTTTTTTATATATTTTCCTCATCAGGGTAACAATTCAACGCTACTACGGAAATAACGATAAAAATTAAAGAATGCAAATATAACATCGGAAAACCATGAAAAGTTAACTTATTTTAAAACACGCTGGAGAACGAAAACTAACTTTATAAAACCTGTTTCAAGTTGGTTTCCATAGAATAATTTATAATAAAATGATGACAACATAGTTCCTAACAACGTTTAAGCACAATATAACTGGTAATGAAATCCTCTTAGAATAATACACAGTATAATGTTGATGGACACAATTAAAGCTGTATTGAACGTGACTATTAGTGTTCTGTTCCCATCACTATCAGACGCTTCACTCTCTTCAAAGGGTTGCATAACTAACTATTGTATTTTATTCAACGAATTCAATCAGTATTGTATTGCCTTAGAGACTATTAATTTGCTCAATATTTTATAAATAATTCATAGCGCAACACTAAAAGTTTTTAAGGACACCGCTTTATATTTTATAGTATTTTTATTATGTTTTAAGCATTTTGAAGACATCTTTCATAAAGTCATTTTTTTACAAAACGTATCTCAAAGGTAGATATGTATTAGTGAACTAACTTGTTTATACTTGTTTGTTGTATACATTTAGAATGAAAGTGTTACTAGCTGCACATTGACACATTTATGAGAAATCAGGGGATAAGATTGTTTACTAAGCCTGTTAAGGATAAAGAGTGTACTATCTTGTTATAAAACAAAAATGTTACATCTAAGTAGCCGATATTTAAATTGAGCAAAAATTTAGATATTTAGATTTCCTTTTACTTAAAATAGTTACGAGACCAAACCGTGAAGCGGCATAATCTCTACTGACGGGTGACTGATTGGTTGGTCTGCCAATTTAATGTGTATTGATTACATTAATTTCCTTTTATTAAAGTAATATGGTTCTCGATGTATTACGCTGGCTTCATCCCAATTCATATGATGGTCTTCGGACCAACAATGGAGTGCAATTTTTGATTTTTCTGTGAGACCCTTTCTTGTGTTTTCTTTGGGTTCTTTCATCACTACTTTTAATGGTCTTTTTGCCTCGCCTATGTATTCTCTATTACAACTACATTGTATTCTGTAAACACAGTTTTTGGAATCCTGTGTACCAATTTTTTGTTTTGTTTTTACGAGACTTTGTCTAAGAGTATTGTGTGTTTTAAACCTGGTTCAAATGTTGTACTTTCTACTTACACTTCTAATTTTCTCCGATAATCCCGCAGATAAGGGATTGACATAAACGCCAATTTATCACAATTCTGTTTTTATGACTCAGAAATGATTCTTCTGGTTCGTTTGCACTTATTTATTACCAATTGAAAATTAAATGAAACTAAATGAAAATTATGTTTACAGAAAAATAACTACTAAAAATAAATAACATACAGCAAAGACTATCTTAAATTCCTCTTTTAGTCCATCTTTATCTAAGCATAAGCTCTTTGTTATTTCAAATAACGAGGAGGCTACTCCTTCTTTGACAGATTTTTGATGGTTTGATTGATAATTTAAATTCTTTCCTTTGCGTGTTTTCTTTCGAGAAACAGTTGTTAAGGACATGCATATCTCTTAATACACAAACATCCAAAAAAGGAAGCTTGTTTTGGATTTTCACTTCCATTGTGAGGCGGATGGGAAGAGAAATACTATTAATGTGATTAAAAAACTCATTCAATTCAGTGTCTCTACGAGGAAAAATAACAAAGGTATCATCCACATACCTCCACCAAATCTTCGGTTTGAACTGAGCTGAAGCCAAGGCTTTTTTCTCAAACTACTCTATACAGATATTGGTGAAAATAGGAGACAGTGGAGAATCCATTGCCACCCCCTCATATTTACGGTAAATTTGACCTTCTAACTGAAAATAATAATTTTGTACAGAAGTCAAAATCCCTGAAGTTGACTGAAACTAATAAACTAGAAAGTTTTGACGCTGAAATTCTATTCACAAATGTACCAGTTCCAGAAACTCTCAGAACTATTTAATCACGTCTCGAAGAAGACCAAACATTAAAGGAAAGAACTAAACTTCCCGTGCCAGTAATTATGGAACTGTTAGAACTATGCACTCAATGCAATTATTTTGAATTGGAATGAAGCTAACATAATACATCAGGAACCACATTTCTTTAAAAGGAAATTAATAGAGGCAACATATAAGTAATTGGTAGACCAACCAATCAGTCAACCATCAGTCGAGATTAGGCCGCTTTAGTAGCCAATTCGGAAAAATGAACTAAAAAGAAAACCAAAAGCAGTAAACAGATTAGATACTTGTAATAAACTAGTGTGGAGTCACAATATTGTTTGAAGAAGTTTATCTAGCATGAACCAATAATAAAAAAGGCCCATTCCTGTCCCCCTTCCATGTTATTAACGCCATATTTTTCTGCCCTGACGATCGCCATTTGATATTGGCCTCAGGTCAGTCGTAGGTGGTTGGTCGACGAATGCAGACGTATTCTGACCTGTATTCTGTAGTTCAGTTTAATGATTAGTGTTGTGTTTAGTTTTTTATTAAGTGCATGGTGGTTGTGATTCCTGACAAAGGCGTGTCACACCGCTCTCGTGTGATTTGTTTATTTTAACCTAGTTTGTAATTATTGTTAGGTTAGTTATTTACATGAAGAAGAGTTCAGATTGTAGATCTCGAAAGGTAGTGTAACTCATTTAGGTCAAATTTAAACTTCAAACAAAAGAGTATACCAGATAATTATAATATTTAAATATATATTTTAAAAACTTTCAATAGCAAATTATTTAATAATCTGTTTAATATTTTTACTAATATATCTTAAAACACGTAATTTTAAACACACTAAAACATAATATTGTTTTTATCCTCTAACAATCAGACGCCATAGCTGCAGTCGGTTCAGAGACAGTTTGTTGCAGTTGCAGGTGCTTACTCAAGACGCATTGCCTTTTGTATAAATCACCTTTTTACTTTTCATATGTGTGGCATCTCTTGTGAAGCAGGTGCAAACGAATATCATGTTCCTGTCTCGAGGTTCTCACATCGCGAACATAGGTTACTGCAAGGAGGCGCGATGCGCCGCGGAAGATGTTCGTATGTATTGGATATGTATGGCACCTCTGGTAAAGCAGATGCAGAAAGTTTCCTATTCCTGTCTCGAGGTTCTCACATCACAAATCATGGGATAAGGTAGGGCGGTACGGCGTGGTAGATTGCTGTTTGTATTTTCTATGTGGCACCTCTTGTAAATCAGATACAAACAAGTTTCATATTACAGCTCCGAGGTTCTCACATCGTAAAACATGGATCTTCCACTGTAGGGTGGCTTGGAAGATTGCTGTATGTATTGACTGTGTGGCACCTCTGGTAAAGCGAGTGCAAACAAGTTTCGTATTCCTGTCTCGAGGTTCTTACATCGTAAAACATGGATCTTCCACTATAGGGCAGCGGCTTGGAAGATTGCTGTATGTATTGACTGTGTGGCACCTCTGGTAAAGCAAGTGTAAACAAGTTTCGTATTCCTGTCTCGAGGTTCTCACATCGTAAAACATGGATCTTCCGCTATAGGGCAGCGTGGAAGATTGCTGTATGTATTGACTGTGTGGCACCTCTGGTAAAGCAAGTGTAAACAAGTTTCGTATTCCTGTTACGAGGTTCTCACATCGTAAAACATGGATCTTCTGTAGGGCGTGGAAGATTGCTATTGACTGTTTGGCACCTCTGGTAAAGCGAGTGGGTATTCCTGCTAGAATGGATCTTCCATGTAGGGCGGCTTGGAAGATTGCTGTATGTATTGACTGTGTGGCACCTCTGGTAAAGCGAGTGCAAACAAGTTTCGTATTCCTGTCTCGAGGTTCTCACATCGTAAAACATGGATTACTGTAGGGCGGTGTGGAAGATTGCCGTATATATTGGCTGAATTCGAGGATCCGGCTGAATGTTCGACCTGCTGTCTCCTCAGAATTATTTAAAGTATATTCAAATGATAAGTAATGTTTTGAATCTGACATCCATCACTGAGAGTTTAATTTAAAACTTCATTGTTATTACAGAAAAGGAATATAATCGCACATACCGCCGTTGATAGATAGGATGGAATATTGGATTAGAACGATGAACAAACTCTTAGAAGAAAAATTTCCAAAACTCAGAATAAATTATAGCTCTGATCACTGATGACCAAATGAAGAGTAGAATCTGGGCCTGGTTTATTTGCCGTTGACAACCATGATGCTAGTTGACACTATTTGATTCTATCATTATGACTGCGTGGAATCAGTGGTAAGACTATCTCATAAATAGTTTCTGTAGTCTTTCAGACCTTAATGGGTCATCTTGTTCCACTCATCTTGGCTAAACTTTATTACATGACATATCTCTTATTGTTACATCAAATGTTACGTTTTCTAGTTATAATTTTACTATAGAGTATCTTGCAAGGAAAAATTCTTTTATCCGACTTTATAAACCACCTTTAGTTAATTATTACTTTTTAGACAGAATACATAAGGTATGAATTGTGGAGACAGATCGATTCCAACTCTTCCCTATAGCTTCGAATTTTACACCTACAACAACTTGAACTTTGATAAAAACCGTCTGTCCTGTTATCATCAGTAAATTACATTATTTATGTTAGTAATAATAAATTGTAATACTTCTGAGGTTCTTGAAATTATTACCTCAATAATTATTTCCAAACATTATTTACATCAGCCTCCACCCGGATATCAGCAACAATATTGATACAGTTTTATGGTATAGGTATGTTTTAATTTTGTTCAATAAAAATACACATATTTTTGGTCGTATTAATAACAAATGGTCCTTGGCCAATAAGCGGAGAAACGTGCTATTGCAATAAATGGATTACTCCGTATGCTCTACATGTCTTTTGTAAAATTCTATGTCGAACGTGAATGAACATGATGAATTGCGATTTTAGGAATGTAAAATGATCCCTAAAAGAGATACGGGAACGAATTAATCCTCTGTTTGATACTAGAGCACATATGAATGAGGTGAATGTTCCACACATGCAATTAAAAACAGCATTTATATTTTGTATGCTAAATGTTTCTTACACTTAAAACAAAGAATATTATATGGTCATGATAAAGCAATTAAGAGTTTTTAATATGAATACCGATGTAAATTACAGCCGATTATACCTAGTATTTGATATACAAATAAAAACAATCACATATGCTGATGAGTTAGAACTTAGCTAATCCTAATAATTCTGTTAATTCAAAATTTTATTGCATAAATTTGTTTCACAGTAGGTATACTAGGTTAATTGAAATAAATTCCTGAACCTACAAAGAATAATTTTAAACTTGTAATAACCTAATACGCGCATTTTATGCTGAACTAAGCCTCAACCAAGACAATACGAACGTACAACACACTACCTCTTCGAGATTAAGCCTTACAACACATAATTAATAGGCAAGGTGAAAATAACAAAACTACTTAAATAACAGTTTGAATTAATGTATTTTAAAATAATAATCCACTTAGTTGAAATAATTTTGCAACTAATGGTGTATTCTAAGTGAATAACAAAGTTTTTGTTGAGTTTTGTTTATATCATTCCATGCTCAATATTCAATAGCTGTGTACAGTAAATTTCTATTAGACAAGTATCCAATTTAAACAGACACTTTCAGCCTCTTTATAGACACTTTACTAATTAAGTTGATCTAAAATCTTGCAGTTCACTAAATCTGTTATTTCAAATATCTATTTACATTAATCCTTGATGTTCATTAAAAAAACTGATATATCAGAAGGTACAAGACCGAATTCTATAATAAATTCCTTAAAAATATTATTTTACATTGCAGTGCTTATTTTGAAACCGATATTATCCGCTAAAGATTTCAGTTCCGCCTGTTAAGTTATATAGCAATAATTAACGAAAAGCGCTGAATAAATAACAAGTAGCGTTGCAGACATTCGTGTTACCCTCAGTACAGTTGTTTACAGTATCCGACTTTGGTATGTTAATAACGACTCACTTACAAGTATCATAGTCTTCAGTTCCGCCTGTTAAGTTATATAGCAATAATTAACGAAAAGCGCTGAATAAATAACAAGTAGCGTTGCAGACGTTCGTGTTACCCTCAGTACAGTTGTTTACAGTATCCGACTTTGGTATGTTCATAACGACTCACTTACAAGTATCATAGTCGTAGGATACAAATGGCGTGAGAAAACTAAATGAAAATTATGTTTACAGAAAAATAACTACTAAAAATAAATAACATACAGCAAAGACTACTCCCTTATTTTAATTCTTTTTGAAAACACCGGTTCGCTGGCATTACAGTGCAAGGCTGATATCTAGGGACTCCTCATCGAAACGCCATAACAATGTACATAATATGTACCATGTTTTTCATAGGTCCTCAATAAAAAAAATTTGTCATTCGCTTCATGTTTCCAAAGCTATGGCACCATACTAAACCTTCGCATCTCACAGTGTCATTAAGAGTGTAATTATTGCTTCAGAGCAATAGTATCAGATTTTAAATTATTAAATAATGAAATCTCATAAAATACTTAACAAACAGCATTTAATTTTACAACCTCATTGTTACTCATTATTTATCCTTAATCACAACAGTTTGTCTTAGTTTCATCGTATAATAAAGTGAGAACGTCAATGTAAATCCATAGAGTAACTGTTACTAAACATAACATTATGAGGGTAATATAATAATATAAAGGGTAAACCCGTTTTTTAAATTTTGCAAATTTTTTAATCATTACTTAACTATTGAAAAATTGTCGGACATAAACAAGCTTCACCGATAAAAAATATAATATAATATTAAAAAATATTTTCTATAATTTTACAGTAGGGTACACATTCAACATTAAACCTTGCAAATACTTTTGCAATGCGTTTTATAAAAAAATACACGAAAATATTTAAAAACACTTTCAATCAACTACCCTCCTAATCACTTTATCCATTCCATACAATATTTTCTACTTCATTTTATAAGATCTAAAATAATACTTTTTGTTGGTGAAGCAATCTTTTCTCCTTTACCGACATGTTGAATTTTAAACACTGAGAAAGCATTTTTAATTTTGGAGCGAAGCAATTTAATGAGTTTATCTTTAGGCTTAAATATGGCTGGCCACTCTGGTCTGTTAAAAAAATAAAGTATTTATTTGTTAGATGCAAGATACTGTACTTATTAAAATAAATATGGAAAGATATGATTTGGAATACTACAGTGAAATGCACTTGCAATAGTAAAGTCATATTTATTTAGTAATACCTTCCTACTTGTAAAAGCTTATGAAGGTGATTTGATAAAATAAATTAATTAATAATAAAATTAATTCCATTCCAAATCAATTAATTTTTATAGTTGAAGAATTTTTTAAGGAGATAAAATATATATATTGTTTTTGAATCGACTTTCATTTTTCAAACTTATGTATTATGCTGGTAAAAATAGTTTGTTTATTGCTATATATTTAAATGCTATATATTTAAATGCTATATATTTAAAAGTGTTTAAAATACATGCAATAATATATTATGGAGGTTTTTGGGATCCTTCTTAGATATCAGAATAAAATAAATTTAATCGTTTGAAAATTATTTTCAAATATTTCAAATATTATAAATATTTAGTTTTATAAACATGAATTAATTAATTAAGGTGTATTTTGTACCTTATATATATATATATATATATATATATATATATATATATATATATATATATAATGTAATTGGTAACACGTTGAGAACATCTCGGAAGCCTAACTTAATCACACAAACTGATTCCTGATTTAGCAGAAGTAAATTGTTCCAAATATTCCAAATTGTTCTGGAGGAAATGAAACCGTCAAGCAAATAGGGCAAGTTTTGCAGCAGCCATTAGATTACCGCTCTAATTTCTCCTCACGTATTACGGCGCGGCGCGGGCATAACTCCGCCGTCTCATAAGCCGACTCGTAACTGCTTCATACTTTAATATCCATTCATCTGGAGCCGGCTTACTGTCTGGCATTAAAATAATATAATATATGAACAGAAATACTTACTTATAATACATTCGCAGGACACTGTTTGTAAATTAATGAAGTCATACTAAGTCTAATTTGATAATACAATAAATGTTTAGTAATTGCCCATAAGAGGAAAACTTGTTTACAGAAATTTATAGCACCACGTTGATACAAGCTTCAAAAATTACCTTGAATAATATATTAATGCTGGATATATCTCTATAAAAGCATATTAATAAGTTAAAACATTTTAATGATCTTATTTTATGTTCACAAGCATATATTAAATATTAATTATGGAATGCGTGTAACTGATTGAAAAAGGTGTAAATAATGTTGAGGCGTACAACTGCAAGGACTAGTGAAACTGCAGAGTTCACTTATTCTGAGCTAAACAATTAAATGTATAAGTGTGTACCGCTTTTTAGAGCGTTTGGATACCAATCTTATAATATAACTCCGCCAAACGGGTTCACGAAATTTTATGATTTTTTTCACAAATTACCAGTTATGGAATGAAGTCTCATATTGTATATCATACGTGGTAGTTTAGTATATAAATAAAATTCATATTTGAAAAGTTAATTGAACAAATAAAGGAAAATATTGCAATTATAATCATGGTTGGATTGCTAGATAATTCTAATAACATGATTCCTGTATATTTTGTATTTACTGTTATATATGGTGTTATAAATATGTTATAAATATGGTGTTATAAATGTGTTATAAAGATGTTCCATATTAATTTACGCCATGTCAAAATGTTCCGGATCAGAGGATAACTATTGCCTTACGTACCAAGGAATTGTACACTGCAGAAAAGTACGGATAAAGGTCCTGCTACAAACAGTTAGAAACGCCCCAGTTGCTATCAGCCTGAGACGGCGCCAGACACAAATAAGAATTAATATTCCGACAAATCATTCTTTCACAAACTCTGATAATTTTTATGGATTTATAGATTTTATTGAAATTGGAATGTACAGCCTAAGATTAACTCTCAAAATTATTGAATAAAAATCCAAACTGTGGATAATTACTTTTATTTTAACTGATCTTGATTCTTGTGATTACGTAACGGTTTCACAACTATATTTACCGGTTCCAACAATTTAGAAATATTACCAGCGGCTGGAATGTGGGGAACATAACACCGTGGCAACAGACGTTTAACTGAAAATTCTGTGGAAGACTTTCTGAGAACTTTGAAAGTGGATTTTTAAGAACTTCCAACTGGATTTTCAGATAACTTAGTATGTTCCTAAGATCAGTGCAATAAGTTCTTTAAATAAATAATTAAATAAATATTCATGAGCGTATTTCAGCAACCAACTGTTTTTCAAATCAACTCAGGTCAAAACTAAATACTAACTAAAAATAATAATACTTCCTAAATCATAGCTTAGTAATCACAAAATAGTTGGCAATGATTAAAAATTGCTTTATCTTATCTTTAAATACAAACAAGTTATAATTCTTGTGATATGTTCGGGTTGGCCATTGTAAATTCTAGAACCAAATTAAGATAAGTTTCCTCAACTCCCAACTTCACTTTTGGGAAGTAAAACCTTCCATCTTCGAGGTAGGGAAACCCTGTTCACCTGAAACATAATATTTCAATTTACAGATGTAACTAAAGAAACTATAGCCGCCAAAAATGGTATAATCAAGAAACCTCACATGGAGCTTAGATGATTTAGAGAATTCCTGAAATTAGTGAAAGAAATCCCATTCACTATAATCTCAAAATGGAACAGTAACTAAAGGATCTGCAGCCTCAAACATAACTATAATCAGAAACCCTCATCCGGAGTTCAAATATTCTGCAGAATTCCTGAGATCAGTGTAAGAAATCCCTTTCACCGTGAATATCTCAATTTATACAGCTGCAACTAAGGAAATTGCAGCATCCAAAAGTGGTAATCAGGAATCTTCATCCGAATCTTCATAAATCTTAAATTTACGAGAGTCTTCCCGGGCCAAAGAAATGTGCCTGGCAATATTCACATTTCATAAATTCCCTCCCACTGGGAATATTCCCGGCTCACATTACTATCAGTTATCCTCATCAGGAGCTCATATGTTTTAGAAAATTGATGAAATCATTGTACGCAACCCCTTTCACAGCAAAATATCTTAATTAGTAGCTGTAACTAAAGAAACTGCAACCTGCAAAAGTCAGGAACGTTCATTACGAGTTCAGATGATCTAGTGCAATTCTGAAATCTGGGTACTCCAAATGCCCTAATTTTCCACCGTTAATAACAGAAGATAAAGACCCTAAAAGTGGTAAAGAATGAATTTCATATCTAGGTAACCTAGATCATTTCTCGGATAAGTCCAAGAACCATCTTTACCGGAATTTCATTTGTTTGCAACATTAAAAATATAAGCTTGGTACCTCTCATATGCCATAGATACTTTTCCTGTATGACGAGCTATTGGTAACAATCTATGCATTTGATTTTGTCCAACGCATTAAAAAAATATAACCTAGGAAACCTCTCTCCAATGGATGTTTATTTAGGAAAACGGACTTTTATATATACTTTGAATAAAACGTTCTCGGAACTATTAAAAGTTGACTTACACAAATACAAATTTATTTTGCACATGTGTGCTACCTTGGCCGCCAATTACTAGTTTTTAGAGCAATAGTGGAGCTTCGCTTATTTTTTCTCAGAACTATCACAGTTTGTATTTTTATTATTTTCATAAACATGTTTTGAATTGGATTTCTAAAAGTTAAAGTATTTTATAAAACTATAACTGTATATAAAGAAGAAAGTAGACAATATAACATTAAAGACAAGGTAACATTGTTGAACCACGCTGTGACGTTTTGACATAGAAGCCATACCGACTGTAATTAAACCATGGGACACTCAGGGAACAGTTATCCCACCGCACTATATACTATGGCTTGCAATCATAGCAACATTACTCTGGGTAGAACACAACTGTACAACCTGAGTGTACGCTACATCTAGAGAACGTTTTCATCTCTCAATGCATAAGTAATGGTTTCTAAATACTCAGTTCCATTTTTTAACTTCACAGAGGTGAACATTGTACGAGTATATATTGTACAACAGTACCTATTATAATTCAATTCAAAGTAAATATACTTAAACAAACAACTAATTTTTATCTTAAAAACTGCTTATGACTTGTATTATTGACTTGTGTTATTGCTTACCAATACTGTGCTTCATCTGAAATAAACAAAGTAATACACTATAATAAACTATTTATATACATAATCGCATATAAAATTTGTTTTTAAAGGTATTTTTTGAGTTACAGAATATGCTAGATTACTATTAATTTTTTACTGATCTTACAATATTTATTAATCTTATTACAAGAAACGGATACATAAAATAAAATAAAGTCTATTCTCAAATTCAAATATTATTGAGATTCTGTACTGTGTATTCCTAATATAATTAGCTATTGCTCGTTATTTAGAATGAAAAACGTCATACCAGCTTTTACACTGGCTGTTTCAGAAATCTGTACTTGTATATTAATTAACTGTTTTTGAACCAAAGTAAATCTAAGTAGGACAGGTATCATATGAAACTTTCCAAATATCTAAATTTACTCATACATGCACCATTTTGCTTCATTCACAAGTTATTTTGGTTTACAACCAAACACGTATAAGTTTTAAATTTTGCATACAGCTTTATAGTGATTGAGATCAATTTAAAAGTTAGTCAATAATTTTATAAATTATAAACATAAATGAGGAATATTTATAACTATATGAAAATCTGTCCTTTGAAAATCTGAAAATCTGTAACTATTCGTCATTTACTAAGATTTCCTATTATTTGTGGTGCTGATGTGTTTAAATATGGAAACTAATACGAAATACTTTCAAACATCAGTAAACCATGGCTACCTAAGTGAAGGGTACTGTAACATTTTTTTATGAGGCACGAAGAATGTTTAATTTAAGATTTCCACAAAGAGGATGCCCAAACACTTCACTGCTGTTCACAATCGACTACTGGTAAGAGGGTTTTTCCGAATCAATATGTCTAATGCAGGAAGTAACTTCATTTGAATTAGAAGAAAATACTTGAGAACAGTTTGATGGAAACCCTCGAACTAGAACACGGCCAGTTAGTATTGCCAGGAGTAGAAACGATACTATATAGTATATAGAGAGTACATCCGATCCATTTGTTACATGTCCACTCATTGGAATCTATTTGATACTCATGTCGTTATTCGTTAAATTCTGATTTTATTCTTATATTATTGTTCAAAATTTAAAATTATTAATAGTACCCGAAAACCTTATTTTTAAGTTTCAATACACTTAGACCTTTTTAAGCAACTCTAGTACAAAGATATTATATTCATGCGATTTAAATTTTGGATCTTAGGGAAATATTCCGGATATTTTCAGAGTTCCATGATTTTTATAAAACTGTGTAAAAACATTTTAAATAATAGGATTTTAATAAAAAAAATTATGGTTGCCTGTAAAGTCGGTTTTACGGGCGAAGATTTTACGTGACAACGTCTTTTTCTCGGTAGAATATTTATGATATGAATATTATTAAATTGCACAATAGGAACAATGAATTGAATGAAAATAAGAATTGCACAAATTTTAACTATTGAAATATATTTTGTTTACTAAAACATTGTACATAATTTGAAATTAATTAAAATTTGTTATTGTAAATGGTAAAGTTGAATAAAACATTTACTAAAATTGGAATTTGAAATTCTTGCTAAACACAGTTAAATTCTAACTTCGCGCGTGGTGATTGGTCGGATTAGTTCGTTTGTTTGGTCGCACTGTTATGACAGGTTAGAGGTTATAATTTGTTATTTTAAATGTTTGACTAGCAATACGCGTTGTTTCTTCTCAATCGACTGAATTACGATTGATTGCAGAGTGATTTAAACTAATAATGTACTTAACACTATCAACATTTGTCAATAGTATGACATAACCTATAAACTCAGTTTCTCAACTTTTGTGTCAATCTAACAATTAATCAATCAATCATAGTTTACGATAATGAAATATCAGTGTACAATTATTTACCTTTATTGTTGTAGTTGTTGTAAATGACGAATCTAAGCACTCCACATTTTCACGAATAAACATAGTTATCTGCTTTATCCCGTGCGGCGGACCCACAGTTATCTGCTTTATCCCGTGCGGATCCCGTGCGGCGGACCCACTGGACGGGCATCGTAACGTTACCGGGCGTTACACTTATTCATGAGTGACTCCGAGCCGCAACCTAATTTAAGACGTTGTCACGTCAAAAACAAAAAGTAGAATGCAAAATGGTGCCCATAAGGGTGTCCAGGTTGTTTCAGACGATTAAAAAAATATATTTTAGACCTGCTTCTAATCAAGAAGCAACGCTTTAAAAAGAATATATTGGGGACACTGCATGAAATGGTGACATTACTTGCTACCTAACTCCTACATCATATCTCGCAATACGATGATTAGCTAACATCGCTTATCTTAAACAAAGGGAAAAGGATTACCCAGCATAAAAATATTAATCTAGAATATGTATTTGCCACCCAGAACTTTACACTTAGTACATATTTTTAGACAATTTCCGGCGGTAGGCCCTCTAAGCTTACCCAATTAAATAACAACCAATTTGAAAGATACAAATAAAAAAATTCTTGAATTACTAACACATTAAATAGTAAACATTTCTGAAACATTTAATTGATGGTACATTCTGCATTTCTTCTGTTTTTGTAAACATATTATATATGGTATAAATTTTCATCAGTAAAATATGGTTGGGTGGTTGAAAATTTACATTGGTTCCACTCAATTTAAAGTAAATTTTCTGACAGGCAGGAACTCGTCAAAATAGCAGTACTTCAGCTTTCAATGTTCTCCGTTCAAATTGCTCTTTTCGTGGTATTTGCTTAAGTTTTATCGTTAACTTTAGTTCCAAAATATTATATCTTTATTATATATAAATTATTTATTATAACAATTTACAGGTAGTTAATAAAATAGCAGGATTTTAGTACAATTAAAAGCTACGTTTTGGAAGCATATTTCCAAACAGAAAAATGAATAATCTAATTATGAATATACAGGTACGCACATTTGTTCCTTAAAAAAAAAAAAAAAAACTATTACTCTTTTGATATAAGAAGTAAAATAGTGATGCATACTTTTCTTTACCGATTTGTAATACTCTGCACTGTTAAATTTAAATCGCAATTGTTAACTTGCTCTTGATTTTTGAGAGTGAAGTACACTTCCATTATATGTTAATTTTATTCAAGATACTTCTTCAAAATCTATAAAGGAGTTTTTTAATTATTAAATTGCCTGATATTTTTAACAACTGTACTTGTTTAACTCCACTTAAATTTTCTTACTTTCTATGCATTCAACCGAAATATACATATGAGGTATGTGTAAGATTTTGATGTATGTAATATTTTAGATGTATGTGTACTTTAATTTGTTTTTCAGTTAAGCCTATACCATTTTTCCAAAATCATTATTTATGCCATCACCTGAATTATGAGTAACTTACAATATAATTATTTGTCTGGTTACAAAATACTTTGATATCTCAGAATAATAACATAACTATTAGAAATTATTGTAATCTGTGTAATTTTATAAAATGTTAGTGATCTCCACTAACCCCTCATACCTTTTCAACAATGTTGGACAATAATTTTATAACTAGCAAAGCATTTAACAAAATCGGTGGTTTTGGACTCAGCTATTTTTCAGTTTTTCAATGTTTTACACATCAACAACAATTCAATTACACATTTTAACCTAGAGCTATATACTTCTAATATGCATGCAACTTCAGGAAAGCCTGTTACGCGGCATGATATCGGGTGTATTCCTTCCCTGTCCACTTAGATACATCCTCCTGACTGTGCCTAGAATTAATTGATGGACATAATTTCCATAGTTTTCCAATTAAAAAACAATGTAGATATTAACAAAACCACTGGATGAACTAGCTACTATCACACTTATCAGTTATACTAGCTAGCAATCACTGGTTATTCTAACTAGCACAGCCACTGGTTATTACCTAGCACAGTCATTGATTATATCTAGCACAATGGCTGGTTAAACTAGCTTTCATAGTAACTCGTTAACTAGCTAACACAGTGGTTATGCGAGTTAAAAGTCACGGTTCAAACTATCTAGCAAAACCACTGGATAAACTAGATCGCTCAATAACTGGTTAAACTGGCTAGGATAATTGCTGATTAAACTAGCTAGTACAACTAGTATAACTTTACAACTTTAGGATAATTTGAAGAGAATTGGAAACGGCAAGAGTTTTATTTCCCATCTACGCAAACGTGTTCATTATACGCTTTCATTAAATAAATACGGATCATATTGCCAGAAAGAAAGTGTATATTTTGCCTTTAGTAATAACAGATTTAATTGTGAAATTTAAACAAAAGGGTTTACCTGACAAGTGGAATTGTGAGAAAGCTTATTTGAATGAAGTACTTTGGGACGTTAAACCCCTTACCCCACGTCTTGTATTGCTTTCACCTTGCTTAATATCTACTCCAGTTGTATTTCCAGTCTGCTATGGTCATTCAATTGATATTTTTCTATCATTATAAAAATGCTTAAATGTTAGTACAATTTTATTATTTTGTACGCCATGTCATAGATAATTTAATAAGGAATTTATATACCATTTGTGGTAGATTTTAAGAAATAAATGTAATTTCTTTCCTTTACGTGTTACTATGTACTTGTATGTATATTTGGTTCGAAATTTCTTCATCCTTAGTTAGCGTTAACTCTAAAATATTAAACTAAATTATGTTATCAGCAGACTATATAACATGAACACGTGTCGACAATATACATACCGATAAAAACGAACTATCTGGAATTAACAAAACAACAAATGAAGGTTGCCAGTAAGGTTTTTGGTGGTATATATTCGTTGTTTTCTTTGTATTGGTTTCTTTATATATACTGTAAAGAAGTTAGCTATAAGAAACATTCCCTTTTTGTTATTTATTGAACACGTTGACTGCGACAGACGTCTTATGTAGTATCCTATCACTAGCCCAGGTCACTCAGTATAACGTCACGTTGGAGGTGTTAAACGTAACTCAAGAGATAAAATACGCTCACTAAATAAGCTCAATGTCCGATTCCTCAAATATCACTCTCGCGTAACATTACCTAATAATACATGGACTTCTCGTCTCCTATCAGTGGAACGATCGCCAAGTTTAAAATTTTTGATGGTATAGATGGTGTATAACGTAGCATCCACATGTATAAATATCTCAGCAATATTTTATATATATATATATATATATATATATATATATATATATTAAATATATATTATATAAAAGAGATAATTCGATTATATATTCGTTGGTATATGTATGTATATACAGGATTTGTATGTATATATAATTTATTATACATATATGTTCTATTAAAATTTAAAACTGTTGTTATAATGCACAGACCAATAATTAAAACTTGTAGAATATACTTTTCACACGTAAAATACCACAAACCGAGATATATGTGCTTATTTTATTTACCAACCAATTTCAACAACTTTGGTATTGTAAGTTTTGTCATTAAATATGCAATAAATGTATATCTTGAAGGTTTTAAGTAGGATTAACGGTTTTTCATATATTTAATTTTGAAAATTGTATTTGCCACCATTGATAAATACAAAGTTATAGTATTTATTTAAATATATGTTAATTTCCCTTTAATTGACTTAACATAAGTGTCCGGTTTTATTTTATCATTTAGGTTTTGAAATATATTTTTTTTATAAAAACACACTAAACCTGCCCAATTTAACTATGCCACCATATCTAAAAAACTAATTACAGAAAAGTTTAAATGGTAAAGTCACCTATTTTATTACTGGCCTGGTTGGTGCATTGGTGCAGGCCTGCCGCTCGTGCCCCCTTTTTCATCCAATGTCCATGAGTCCAATGCCAGCTGGGCTCTATTACGTTCTCATCGTACTTATTTTATATTTTAACCAACATTAGTATTTTGAGTTTTATCGTCAACTATGTAATAAATGTTCTTGTATGATTTAAGTAGGATTAAATGTTGTTCAGATTCTGCATTTCATTTTGAATACCACTATTGAGAAATGGAAAGTGAAATTTTTAAAGTTTTGTAATTATCCTTTTGATTAAGTTAAAATAAGTGCAAAGTTTTATTTTATCAACTGCAAGAGGTTTTAGAATATTATTGTTTTGTAAATAAAGACAAATTACATGGCATTAACACAGTGAGTAATAAAGTATGTTCATGAACATTTTTGGTTGTTTTGCGTCTATTATTATAACCTGAAGTTGTGCCAACTTCTTTCGAAACACTGTACCTATACAGAGTACCAAAATTAACTATGCCAACATTGATATTTAAAAAACATCTACATTTCGAAAAAATTTTCAAATGTAATATAGCGGTATTATTTTAAAAGTGAACGATTAATATCGTGTATCACAATAGAGTTTTGGAATTATACCACCGGTATGTGATTTTTGTAGCACATTAAGAACAATAGAGTTTTAAAATGTATATCAAAGAATACCTCGCATTACAAGTACACAATATTACAGCGAGCTACAAGGACCCCGCTGCTCTCACAAATCATTGGACTAATGCGCGGAACACAGCGCCAACCCTTTTACATTGCAACTGAACTGCTTCAGCTTCCGTTTCTACAGTTCATACTGACAGTGTAAGTGATAATTGAAATATTTATACCGTTATTATAGTACATATATTATATTACTTTGGAGCTAATACTTTATAAATCAAAACAACTTTTCGGAAATACTTGATTTATTCCAAATTAAAGTTCACCCAAAAATTTAACAAAGTTTACAAACTTTAGATTTGATTTTCTTCAAAACTTCTCACAATCGGTCAAATCTAATTAAGAGTCTGTTCAAAAAAATTAATTAAAATTAAAATGAAACTAAAACTGTATACTTCTCCAAAATGATTTAATTAAAAAAAATAAAATAAAAAGTTCTCTTTTCAAAATATTCAAAATCAAAATAACACAAAACTTGATATTAACTTTACGATCAAAATCTAATTCACAATACTTAAAAAATTGAATTAATTCTCAGACTCTGTAATATGGGAAACTTTAGAAATTTAATCACAACAGTATAAAAATAAAAGATATTAACTAAACGCTGGTACGGGACTTACTACTTTGAAGACTATGGAGGCTGATAGGAAACTAATACGCACTAAAGAAAATTAATAACTTGATTAAAATTACACCCGATAAAAAGAATTACTCTAGATCCCAAACTATAGGATTAGAGGAAGAACTACTGCTTCTCTACTGGACGTCTGCACCCTGTCGTCGACACTCCAACACTGCTCCCCCTCTCTCAAGCCAACCGGCTCGGGAACGTATCACCGTAAACATCTCGATCAGCTGATTTACCAACAAACAATGTCCACGCACCGCGTCTATTTAACAAAAGAGCCTACTTCCTACCGCGATTCAGCATAATAATTATAACTATGGTACATATTTTTGACATTTTTAACACTTGAACACAGAGGTTAAATAATGTTTATCAAAGAAAACTAGGGATCGTAAATAATTACAAGTAAAAAATAATACAGTGGCCTACACGAACTGTACAGAACCCATAAATCATTGGAGTAATGTACGTACGGAACACAGCGCCAACCCTTTCATATTGTAACCGAACAGCTTTTACTGTGGAGACCCTTTTTACAGGTCATAGAGGACAGTGTAACCGATAATCAAACGATGTATATATATATATATATATATATATATATATATATATATATATATATATATATATATATTTATCACTAGCGACACGACGGTGGCAGAGCGTGGTGCGATCAAATGAATACGCAAAAAGTTGTGTGAACCGGGCGGGGTTTGAACCCGGGCCCTTCTGAATAAGAGACCATCGCTGTGATCACTAGACCACGGAGGCGACTCTTATAAAGCGGGGTAATAGAGCTAACGTGTGAGTGACATTTAGTCAAAAATGAACAACGTCTGCCGCTGAGCACCAATCGGTCAATGCCGCACTTAAACCCCTATCACTCCGCTACACATACATATGGAAACTGTTTACTTCTATTGATATTTACAATTGGATCTCTGTTTACCGAGAATAGTTAAGGAGTAAAATGCATCTGTTCACAGAAACATCAATATAAAGCCGAAAGTTGTAATAGAGAAAAACGTCAAGCTCATTATGATGCTTATCTGCCCATAATGTTTTGTAGATTCGTCTAATATCTGCCATGAGTAGTCACCGGTCTTTACTTTATGAAAACCATTTTTGTATATGTACACAACGCTATCTGTATTACTACTTGTACTATACTTGTGTATCCAGTACTTCCAGGTGATCATAAAGCTTTAGATGGGCTTAACTTGTAGTATAAGCTAGTACAACTTTTACAGTGTCTGGTGACTCGTTCACTTATTCTAAATGTTTCTAGCTTACAAGGACAACGACATCGTTGATTTCCTGTATTTTGTTTACGGTAACCATAGAAACCACACAGCTTAAAACCTTTTGTATTGGTATCTGGTGATGAAGGCCTTGGTACGTTCTCTCTACCCAAACCTACTCCAAAACGAATAAGTCTTTAACTTAGATATAGAACAGAGGCCTTTGTTTTTATTTATTGTTTGACTATTTTTAAGCTATATTCCCCCATTTTTTAATATTCCTGCAATATATTCTTTAATTTTTCAGAGTAACACCATGATGGATAGCCGGATGCCTCTTATTTTAGCTTTAGAAATTTGTTGATGAAACCTGTAAATAATATCCACCTGGTTTAAAAGTGCCTGTTGCACTCCAACAGTCCTTACATTTTAATAACTGTATAGATCTTTTCAACTATCTGCCCAATATGCCTACCAATGCCATTTCCTCGTTACTGTGGTTACATTCATATTTTTAAGCTCTTCACCGCTAATATTGGAAAATACAAACATTAATTTCTAATTCATTCGAGTTGGAGGCTCTGGATGGTAAAGGTCTCATTGAGAGAGATTTTAGAACTTTTGTGGACTTCTTTCTGTATTCTCGATGCCATTAGGGCAAATGGTAGGGGGGTCTAAACAATTTCATTATTTGCAGATGAAGAGATATAGAGAGCATACGCTCACTACCGTATGGTTTCGTCTTCCACACACATCGCAAGGATGGACATTGTGGCATTCCCTGTTCTCCCTCCGAAAAAATCATCTCGTGGATTCAGCTGCAAATTGTTCAACACAAGGTGGTTTTCTAAGTATGATAGTACCTTTTCATGTTTTATTTCGTTAAAGTCACACTGACACATCTCTAAAAGCTGGTAAGGTATGTGTGAAAGCTTTTCCATTTTTATTCTTGTCATTTCCTATCTGAGATCAAGGGTGTCATTATGGGAAACACTTTGAACATCCGTGATGGTAGCACCTTTAAATTAATATATTCTGTCTCCGACAAATCCATCCACATTGATGATCGCTCTCTTCCTGCGTGCTGTAATCTCACACCTCGCCGCTTTTCTTCCTATGTCAACCACTGTAATGTGATGCTTTAATGATTATATTATCAACTTGTCTGTATCTTCTCTGTGGCACTACTCCAATTGTTTCAGACTTCAAAAGTTGTGCCTAAAATTCAAATTGCATGCGTTAGCTATAGTGGCAGCTTCCAGAAAAGGATTAACATTGCAAACAACAAAGTTAAATCCTTATCCGTTGTAAGCTACGATGCACACGTCTTTTAATTTTTGCACAATTCCATTACGTAGTTCATAAAATTATAATTTGGTTCTTTCTCAAAGAATTTTCTACGCTCAAGACAATTTTTACAAGACTCGTTGCTGTGTATACTTTGGTTATAGAACAGTTCGATTAGTATTAAATTAAAATTATAACTATTCGAATATTGCGGTTTTATTTATTTATATGTATTTTATGATAATTTTGAAGTCATGTAGTTTTAACCTTCCCCACCATTACCACATTAGAGATGGACTACCTAGTATATGGAAGTAGGAACATGCTTTGTACCAGTGAAACTGAACGAAACTAAAAGTGATTTTTAATGTGAGGTTAGACCTAAGGTTATAATTCATCGCCCCATTTGTACAACGATGAGTTTTTAACCAATGATTCACTGTAATTGTAACAATAAAATAACAAACTCTTTATTTTACATTATAATATGGTTATGGAAATGAGTAATAACTAAATTATAATATTCAAGTTAGTCATAAGAAATTAAGGCTATTTTTTTAAATAACTTAATACGAAGCATTGTAAGATTGTACACATTTTATTATGTAATACTCGCTTCTACATATCATAAAAATAATAATAATTTACCAATAATAGAACCCTTATGTACACCTGTTGTACATTTTCAACTACTTGTTAACATTCCGAGTCTGTAAACATAAATTATTTCTTAATATATATTCAATACTTCATTATCTGCTTCAGTAATAAGAATTACTATGTTTGAAAGTTTGAAATATGTTATTATTTTTTCCAACACTTAACCAATGTGAGAGGAGCTCCAAATAGTCCACTCCAGTCTACAAACGAATATTGTTTGGACCATTGAGTTGTACTCACAAATCACTGGAGTAATGTGTGGAACACGTCGCCAACCGGCTCATACTGTAGCTGCTACTTCTCCTCTACAGGCGCCTTTGTACTCGTAGTTTATGAGTCAAATGGTATTCACATTGCCAGGATTTGATTTACGAGTACAGATCTACCGATATGTTACTAGTCCAGTGTCATTTACACACCAAGAAACTAATATACAGAGTGTACATAAAGTCGTGCACAGGTATAATATTTTCTGAACGATAACAGATAAATCAACAAGATTTGGTACATCAACACTACACCTAAAAATCTACTTTTTGAAGGAACTATCAGTTTTCTGTAATATCATGGGGACGTCCCGCAAGGAGTCAGAAGGAAATCTTAAATAGGAGCATAGGTCAATATGCACATCATTTTAAAGGGCTTATCTAGCAGAGTTTAATGCCGAAAACCGCACTCAAAAAGATTGATCCAATACATATTGCATATTGACCTATGCTCCTATTTAAGATTTCCTTCTGACTCCTTGCGGGACGTCCCCATGATATTACAGAAAACTGATAGTTCCTTCAAAAAGTAGATTTTTAGATGTAGTGTTGATGTACCAAATCTTTTTGATTTATCTGTTATCGTTCAGAAAATATTATACCTGTGCAGGACTGTATGTACACCCTGTATATTTGTTTAGTCTGTATATTGTAACGGATCTATGTTTACCTAATTTTGAGTTTGATTATTTGCAGCTCTATTTTGCAGTATACGAGGCCAATGTTGTAATGAACAGTGTACACAATGTAATGTAGATCGTCGGGGTTGATCCTAGATTGAAACGATCGAGTGGGATTTTTAAAAATGAAAGGATTCATGTTTTTTACACTAAACTACGCTGATCATATTATAATGAAATATCTTAATCTAATTAACATTTTATATAAAACGTGTTTTTTTACAATGGAAGGATTGTGAGAGAAACACGATTTTTTCAGGACATTCGACATCGTTCAGTCATGAAAAAATAAGTAATACTACATTTTGAGATCTGAAATTTGTTTTCTTCCTCAGCTGAGTAAGTAACTTAATACATAAACAATTATCTGGATAAACAAATCATAAAAGAGCGTTGTGACACGAATAAAGTCATGAATCACAACCACCATGCTGTGAGTCAACTCCACGTCTTCTAAAACATGCACTTCTAAAAACAAAACACAACACTAATTAATAAAACTAAACTACATAATACAGATCATAATAGATCTGCATTCACCGAACGACCATGAGAGGCTAATAAGAAATAGCAATTTTCACGGCAGAAACAAGTTAGTGGCAAAAAAAGGAACGAGAATGAGCCTTCTCTTATTAATTGTTCATTTTAGATGAACTTCTTAAAACCATATTTTGACTCCGTATTGGTTTATTGCAAATCTTGATTCTGTTTGATGCTTTAGGTTCTCCTGTTGTTTCATTTTTCAGAATAGGTAACCAAAGCGGCCTAATCTCGACTTATGGTTGACTAATTGGTTGGTCTGCCAATTTAATGTATGAAGCCATGATTAATTGCTTTTTAAAGAAACGAGATTCCCGACGTATTATGTTGTTTTCATCCCAATCCATACGATGGTCTTAGGACAAACAATTATGTGCCCTTTGTGGCTTTTCTGTTAGACCCTTTCTCATGTTTTCTTTTGGTTCTGTTATCCTTACGTATAATGGTATTCGTGTCTCGTCTATGTATTCCGTATTGAAACTACATTTTATACTGTAAACACAATTTTTATAATCGTGTGTGATATGTTTTGTTTTCTCAAGACTTTGTCAAAAAGTATTGTGTTTTAAACGCGAGTCTAATGTTGTAATTTTTACTTGCTGTTCTAATCTTTTATGATAATCCAAGCACACAAGGGATTGATATAAACAATAATTTATCTCTATTATGATTTGAAAAAGATTTTATTAAATATATTGTATGTCTCAAAGCTCTGCTATTATTTTTTTTAACCTGGATTATAGTTATGTGCTAAATTAGTTATTCATCTGAGAAAGAGATCGTACTGCAGATTTCGTAACGTGTTACTAATTATTTTGTATGACTGAACAATGTCAAATGTCCAGCAAAATCCTATTACAGTTTATAGTGTGAGAGGCAGTAAAATAATTAAATTGTTATTGTTTAAAGGGTGGAGTTAGATTTATATATACTTATGTATGAGTATTTTTCGTAAAGGTTTAATGAGAGTTGGTGTTCAACATTGGTATTTAAAATTAACCATTTCCTAAACTAAGTTACCGCAGGTTGGAAAGACCATATGTATAATCTAATTTCAACGGTTTGAAAATATTGAAAACAATATGGAAGATTTAATTAAGGGATTAGATGAACGCTTTTAGGTGTTTCGTATCTTTTTATGGGGTTTACACAAGATAGCTCTAAAAAATGCATTATAATATTAAAAATTTTCAATAAATTTTTTCAAAAGTCACATCAATGTCTAATCAATGTTTTCACTTATGCTCAAAGATGAGGGTACTATTTAGAGCAAATACTGCGTACTGAAAATTCTATCTGAATGCTAAATAAAATATTAAGTTTTATAAAACATTTACACAAGTTTACAGTGCTTAAAGTATAAAATATCATTCATTTCTATTTTTATCAGTATTGTACCGAGATCGGGCCTGCCATCTTACTAAATGCTGAGTGTAGATGATAAAATATAACACTTGCTCATAAACACTAGTATATTTATACCATTAGTCTTTTTAAAATGTACAAAAAAGATTATATAGTATCTTAGTAAAAGCATTTTTAGTTACTATTTTAATAAAAACTGACAACCAGTTAATTAAATTGAGTCGCTGTTTGCCCTTATGTGCGATTAATTCTTAATAGTAATATCATAGCGATTGAAACTTGGTACATTGGTATTTAAAAATTAACCATTTCCTAAACTAAGTTACCGCAGTTTGGAAAGACCATATGTACAATCTAATTTCAACGGTTTGAAAATATTGAAAACAATATGGAAGATTTAATTAAGGGATTAGATGAACGCTTTTTTGGTGTTTCGTATCTTTTTATGGGGTTTACACAAGATAGCTCTAAAAAATGCATTATAATTCCTCTTGGTCTAAGGTAGTAGAAATATATTGATTTTGGGGTCAAAGGGTCAAAACTAAATGTAAAAATAAAAATAAAAATAGTTTTAATTGTTCTTATGGATAACCATGATTAGAAACCAAAATGGAAGAACAAAACTTTTGTAAATAAACCGAATACATTCATATTTTATTATATGGGACAAAGAAACAATGTGATACAGCTCCTTTTTAGTAAAACTATCGTTTCGTTCTGCCAAATCCTTAGGTGCACCGTGGTATCACTTCCTTGTTCTAATTAGGAAATAACTGTGCAAAAGCGGTGTTACGTTGCTACTTGTTGTATCTAGAAGGTAAAACACTTGCAAAGAACAACAATCATAGGGAATTAAGGTGATGTATTTTATTCTGTTAAAACTAAATTAACCATTATTTAGAAATATAGCCTGTGTCGTATATAGGTTTTAAATTTGTAGGAACACATTTTTGCACATTCCTGCGGCTTCAAAACTATACTATTCATGAGCTTATTTACATTATTCTCTTATTTGTAATCAAGAGCCGATTTTTACCATAAACAGTGTTAAATCGCTGAGACAATTCTCCTTATAAAGAGATATCGAAGGAGTCTTGATCCATAAGCCAATAGCCGTCAATAAGGATTAAACCACACGCACAGGCTAATAAACGTTGGACAAGCTGCACCCCACCCTATTGCACGTAGGAGTTAGTTTGATGTATGAACGAATCTGGAATGAGCTCATGTTATGAAAAAACAGGGATTTTGAAAGCATTCAAGCAAAAATATTCTACAGTTAAAAAAACTATACTTAAATTTAATTATTTTATCAGAATTAATTGGTAAGCTAATGAACATAAATACGAGACAAATTTAATTTGATCCACTTAGAATTTTTCACATTATTATAATGATAGTATGCCTATTATATTTGGATCACACTTTGTAAATGTTTTTCAATGCTTTTCAATCAAATTTGGGGGTAAAATTGAAGGTAAACACCAAGACATTTTTAGGTTACTATTTAACAAATATTTATATTACACATATAGTTTAGTATATATTTTAGTAAACGCGCTTCTTCATATATCAGTTGATAATAAGGTAACCATAAATATTTACACAAATATTTACTGAATGGAAACTATGTAATGCAGCGAGAGAAGTTCAGTCTTCGTCACAGTCGAGGAGATTGGGGAGACAGGCTCAAACCGTGCCGCCTTTATTAGATTAACGCTGTAAAGTCAGTCCATGTTTTTTACGTAAGTCTACCTGCCAGTCCTGCCGTTGTAATGCAGCGAAAGAAGTTCAGTCTTCGTCACAGTCGAGTGGATTGGGGAGACAGGCTCAAACCGTGCCGCCTTTATTAGATTAACGCTGTAAAGTCAGTCCATGTTTTATACGTAAGTCTACCTGCCAGTCCTGCCGTTGTAATGCAGCGAAAGAAGTTCAGTCTTCGTCATAGTCGAGGAGATTGGGGAGACAGGCTCAAACCGTGCCGCCTTTATTAGATTAACGCTGTAAAGTCAGTTCATGTTTTATACGTAAGTCTACCTTTCAGTCCTGCCGTTGTAACGCAGCGAAAGAAGTTCAGTCTCCGTCATAGTCGACTAGATTGGGGAGACAGGCTCAAACCGAGCCACCTTTATTAGATTAACGCTGTAAAGTCGTCCATGTTTTATACGGAAGTCTACTTGCCAGTCCTGCCGTTGTAATGCAGCGAAAGAAGTTCAGTCTTCGTCACAGTCTAGTAGATTGGGGAGACAGGCTCAAACCGAGCTACCTCTATTAGATTAACGCTGTAAAGTCATTCCATATTTTATACGTAATTCTACCTTCCAGTCCTGCCGTTGTAAAGCAGCGAAAGAAGTTCAGTCTCCGTCATAGTCGACTAGATTGGGGAGGCAGGCTCAAACAGAGCCACCTTTATTAGATTAACGCTGTAAAGTCGTCCATATTTTATACATAAATCTACTTCCAGTCCTGCCGTTGTAATGCAGCGAGAGAAGTTCAGTCTCAGTCACAGTTGAGGAGATTGGGGAGACAGGCTCAAACCGAGCCACCTTTATTAGATTAACGCTGTAAAGTCAGTCCATATTTTATACGTAAGTCTACCTTCCAGTCCTGCCGTTGTAATGCAGCGAGAGAAGTTCAGTCTCAGTCACAGTTGAGGAGATTGGGGAGACAGGCTCAAACCGAGCCGTCTTTATTAGATTAACGCTGTAATCTCAGCTCATGTCTTATACGTAAGTCTACCTGCCAGTCCTGCGAATGTAACCCACCAGTTTCCTGTTTAATGTGAACTGGACTAATATTCTACATATCTATATCTATTCTATATCCTACATTTTTTAGAGATAAAATGTTGTATTGGTATCCATTGAAAAAATGTTTTAAAATATAAGATTGGGGTGTAATCTGTTCATTAACAAACAATGTTTTGGAATTGTTTGGTAAGAATTAATGTTTACTTTTCAGTATTTTATTTTTACTGTAATTAATAATTTAATACGATATACAAGTACATAGGCTTATAATGTTACGATAAAGAACTGAGTTTTGAAATATGTAGAAAATTAAGTTTCCTTGAAGGCCTATTTCTGTAATAAAATTAAATTTAATAGGATTAGAATAATATTTTGGATTCATAAAAACGTTTTCGCATGGTTATACTTTTATTAAAACAAAATTAAATGGATTTTAAGTACTGCAGACATTTAAGCTATGCCTATTTTACGAAAACGAGAGTTTGGATTAGTTTTAATTATATGTAATAATATATAACAGATTTGTAAGGTAATAATTTGTGAACATGTAAATTTTTCCATATACTTGTTAAGATTTAAATGCTTTCTATATAAAGAAAATTTGAAAAAATACGACAAGCTTCTATTTCCTGTAATTGTAGGGATTAAATTTATGTTTAAATATGTAAATATGTTGTACTCAATATTTTATGATTGTGTTGAAAAAACAAATTCTAAAACCACTAGTTTTCATTTAGTTTATTCAAATATTTTTAAACTATTATTCTTTTAAAGAACGAAATGGAAAGAAATAAAATGGTCTAGAATTCAGCAGTTCCACACAGCCAACACTTCCCACGCTTCTCACATTCCATCCATAAAGAAGGATTCTTATCACCTCCTTTCTAAGAGACGGTATTGTGGTAGGTTCAGCCATTACATTTTACTAACACTGGTTGACTTGGACTACTAAATACGTTATCACACCAGTTTGATATATCTCTCTAATTGGACTGATATTTGGACAAATGTGTTTATAGTGGTTTGCAATATTCCACATTACGATGACATTGCAATATTCCAAACAAGACTTGACATTGAACAAGCAAACGAACAACACAATTCATCATTGGAAATTGGCAACGCTTCTTCCACTAATTTCAACATGTACGTGTTGTTTATTTATTGAAAGTATTAGTAACAATTCAAATCAATTTAGCGAAATCAATCTGAAGATAATTCACAATCATTTCAATAAATAAGCAATCATAATTTTGAAGGCAGTCATAATATTGATAGTAATTGCTAGAATTATTGGGTGCCATGCTTTCATACAAAGTATAAAAGCCTTATATAAATGATAGGAATATTTAAGTAAGGACAGACAGCTTAACCTTTAAATACTCATTTCAAAAACTTCTAATGGTATATGTTACTCATTATGAATAACTGAATCACAGAGTTATTAGTAATTAAATTCATTCAAGTCATTAAAATACTAAAATGAAACGTGAAAATACAAATCTGATCAAGATAAAGCGCATTGTGGATGGAAAAATCTGTTTTGTAGGAAATTTTTCTGAATTAACAATAAAGGGATTAAGATTAAGGATTAAGAAAACTGTCAAAACATGTAATGTTCCCTCCATACAATTTATACTTAAGCCATTTAAGCATAATTTAGGCGAACCTCATAATTAGTCAAAAGGAGAGCTGAGGAATATAAGGACTTAATATAGGACTTAATAAGGACTTAATATATAAGGATTTAATAAGGAATATAAGGAATTAACGTTTTAATGCAATAAATATTACTGGAGAGACATTATAAATTATAAAACTTAATTTCCTTCAGAATTATTATTACATTACTTTAATCTTAAATATTAGTTTTCATAACTTTAGCCTTATACATACCGTATACTGTAAAAAATATCTCGTTTTTGAAATTTTTTTTCTGGTTATAAATTTACCTAAATTTGCTATTTTGACAGAATATAAACATTTTTGTCTTGTGTATTCAGAAAAGTTAATTTAAAGAGCCTTAAGCAAATTTTAAATACAAAGCAAAAACAGATTACACCCCTTCACTGTTTCTGTATTTTTTAAATTTTATATAATTATATTTTTATATAGCTAGAAAAAATATTGCGAGACTAAGGATAAAATAGAGAAGAATAGGACGAGGTAGGCTGGTATTTAAAACAGTGATGAGACCGTACAGCCCTTGCTCAGGTGGTCATTTTATCCTATCTTATGGTCTTTATACGATTGGCTCGCAGAACTCTTCGATTTCTCTAACCAGCTGAATATTAGATTCTACTTATTAAAAATTATCAACGCAAAGATATTTTTAGAATATACGACAAAATCCCAAACATGATTGTGCAAGTGTATATAATTATTTTAACGAATTCTTAAATCTTCCGGGAAACTAATTTATTTTTACTAATAAATAATAAATTTTAAAAATTACTAATGGTATATTTTACTCATTAGGGATAACTAAATCACAAATTTATTAGAAATTAAAATATTCCAGTAATTAAAATATTAAAAATAAATGAGAAAATACAATCCTGATCAAGATAAATCGCAATATGGATGGAAACAATTTGTTTTATGGGTAAAAACCAAGACGAATAGAAGAGCTGTGGTGTTTATTTCTATTTAGTATACTACAGGAATTATGTTAAATTTTATTCGAGACAAGTTTTGTGGTATAATAATTTTTTTCTGGAAGTTATTCTGAAATAAGCAATAAATTGAATAGGACAGAAAACAATGTGAAAACGTGTATTGATTATTTCCCACATTTTTGCTTTAGTCTTTTAAGCATAATTTACGTGCATCTTATCATTAGCCCAATGGAAAGCTGATGAATATAAAAATATGACGTTTTACTACGATAACTATTACTGAACAAAATGATATATTTTATTTACAAAAGTTTAATTTCTTTCAGAATTATTGATACATTACTTTCATCTAAGATATTAGTTTTCTTAAGTTGCTTATACACAACTTAAAATCATGTCACTGCCCGAATTAATGCGTTATGAATATACTGTAAAATATCCCTTTCTTGAAATTTTTTATGGCCTGTTTATAAATTTTCCTAAATTTGCTATTTTGAAAGACTACAAACATTTTTACCTTTTGCTTTAGGAAAAGGTAATTTAAAAAGCCACAACCTTAAAAAATTTTAAATACAAAGCAAAAACAGATGACACCACTTTCACTGTTTCTGTAATGTTTTAATTTTTATATTTTTACACAGGGAGCAAAAAGAATATTGTAAGACTAAGGATAAAATAGAGAAGGATAGGACGAAGTAGGCTGGTACTTATAACAATGGTTATTGTTTAATTAACCTTTTTTCCTACATAGAAAAGGTAAACACCTTACTTAAGACCGTAAAGTCCGTACTCTGGTGACCATTTTATCCTATTTAATGGTCATTATACGACTGGCTAGCAGAATTTTTTGATTTTTCCTAACTTGCCAAAAATTAGATTTTACTTATTCAAATTTATCCACGCAAAGATATACTTAGAATATACGACAACATTCCAAACATGTGACTGTGCAAGCATATATAATTATTTTCACGATTTATTAAATCTTCTGGGAAACTTATACTATTATTTCTCTTTATCAAAACCTTCCTCAGATCTTTACAGATGTATTAAAAAATTTGCCCACTAGGTCTAGCCATTTTGAAGATTAGCAAAACATTTAGCTAATAAGATATACAGACTACATTTTCAAAACAGATCTTGTCATATTATATGCTTTGAACTGCCAAGTACTTAATTAGTATAATCTGATTGGGTTTAATAACATAAGCTTACAACATCAAACGACGAAAATCCAGAGCTCGTTAAATACAACTAACGAAGGGTCACGTAATGACGTTTATCACCGTAATGATCTCAGTGTCTTTCACACATTTAACAAACTAAAGTTTTCATCACACACTGATAGTCTTTAGTACTTTGTGTTACTTGTAATCTTATTGGTAATTAAACTTGTGTAATGCTATGAAGTGCCACGATAAAACGTCATGTTAATGGAATATAGAAGAGTCTCTAAATAATTTATTATTTAAACATAATTTAATGAATTAGAATTGTTTAAATACCATTGCGATTTAAACATTTCCTCAGATAATAAAGTGTTTTATCTTCTCTTTGCCCCAGTGTATGTATCCAAAATTTAGTTATACACTAAAAAGTACTGATAGGCTAAATACGGTGCTAAAAGTTACTAAGATCACCTTAAACTTTTGTTAGAGGACAATTTCCAAGGATTATACACTTGTACCTGAAAAAGGAGAATATTATATATAAAGTGTATCATATGATTTACAAAGGCATTGATCTTATTGAATGTTTGAGTTGGTCAATCAGTTCTGTTCATACGTTTTCTCATGTTCCAATACTAAGTCTCTAATACTCTTCATTTTAAATGGCAAAACAAATTTGAATGATAAAAAGGAACTGATACGATTAATTATTTATTCTTCCGAACCTCTCAAATACTTCTCTAAAGCATCGTCCCTATCCCTGCCTTACAGCGATGTACCAGTACTAACAACCATTGTATGTACCTTTATTATGTCGTCGTCATACTCTACCAACTTGTATATGAATCCCAGACTATTAAATGTAACAACATTTAGACTTTAAGAAATTCGTGAAATCCTACTACTTAACACGTAAACGCACGATGGGAGGCTTAGTGATACGAAATTCATGCATAAGAGAATTTAATCATAAAATACTCAAAAGCTTTCCTAAAAAACATTTAATTAATTTTCATAAACATTCAAAAAGTTACAAATTCAATCGCGCGAAATAAATGTTTCTAAAGACATTCTAAGTAGAGTGTAGACAATATTTGGTTTCTCGAATTAACTAAAACGTTATTTGGGCCTCTGCCATCGAGAAGATTGAAGGTCTGAACTATCCATTTGCCAATACAATTAAACCAATACTTAATTAGTTTAGAGCTCAAGTTTAATGTCTGATTTATATTGGAAATATCAATCAGAAAACCTACCTAAGGATCGACGTTAGATAGCAATAATCAAATAATACAGAAGGTGAGTGTTTGCGGTCTATAATCATTCATGTTAAGTACATTTTTGTTTTGATATAGTGGAAGTGACATTAATAAGTTCTCGCTTGTATTTAGAATAGCCTATCATAAATAATTTTTCATGTCAGAGAGATTGTTTTAGCTATATACAAAGGTGTAATTAACGTGAGAGGATGCATGAATGGTCAGAATAATCGGTTCTATGTCACACACTAACATCACATAATTATACGCTAAATATGGATATATTCGTGAACTAGCCATTTCCACTATTCTTGGTTACCTATCAATTATATTCTTACAGGACAACATTGTATATCTATAAATAAAAAAAGGTTGATAAATTACGACGACTCCTCTTTTTTAAACGACTAGAAAAATTTAAAAAAGTACGATTACGTTTCATTTGAAAGAGGACAGTTCCGTAGTGGATTTTGGTATCTAGAAAACCGAGAATCTTAAGCATTGTATTTAGTGTTTCGACCTTATAAAACGAATTAATAATTTTTTTATTTGTATTTTTATTTATCCTTTGCTAAAATGACCATAATTTTCTAGCTGTGTATGACTTAGAAATTTAGTATTTACTTGAATATATATACATACTGTAAATATGATATTGACTGGTATAATAGCACCTGACAACTATCAAAAAGTCGGACAGAGAATTATAATGATTAAGGAATGGTGAGGATACGATAATCAGTACAAATATATATATATATATATATATATATATATATATATATATATATATATATTTAAGAAAGTTATGTAAAATCTTACATCCGAATCGTATTTTTATTGCATAGTAATAGACTAAGTTTCTTTCCTCCGCAAAAATTCTAGATAAAAATGAGTAAATGCTTAGGTTCTTACAAAATACTATTTAAATTAAAGCTCAACAATATAAACAACTACCTTACGTGGTCAAAATGATGGAAAAGTTCTCTATGCTACCAAATTGTTCAATCAATAATTGGATTTGTATCTTTATTCTCTTTTTGGTAGGAGATGCCACAAAGGCTTTGTCTACTTGAAAACGTTAACACTGCACACAATAATGAGAGGTTGTTAGCACAAAGGTATATATTTTTAGAGGCAGAAGGGATTCACTCTACCAGATACTAAAATCAGTCAACCTTCTAACAGATTACTTAACAGTGCAATTGTTATAACTGTATTGATATCGATATAAAATGATATAATGAAATAATAAAATCACGCCTGAAAATAAATTAATGCCTATGGGTTATATTAAAATCGTGTGATAAATTTCATAATAATTGAGATTTAAGTTTATAGAGCAATGCTTTTAACTTCTGAAGTCGGAAAGTGAATCTACCAAAAATTGTGATAAGTACCAATTACATAAAAAACTTTTTTACAACATTCCATAATATCAAAAGTTGGAGAATTAGTATGATTGAGACTTAACCTTTTTATATAGATATTTCAGACTTTGTTCTATTTTGAATATCCAAAAACTTAATTATACCTTAGAACTCACTTACTTAGAACACTCAATTTTCAATAAGTTTTATTTCCAGAGGCAGCCAACAAATGCTGTATAAAATTATTTGCATTAACTACTTTTGAAATAACGATGAGTTAAAGTGGAGAAAGGCTGAATTTGAACCAGAAAATGAGGTTTTCTCTGTATTTATGGTAATAAAAATCCACAATAACACACAAAATCTTGTTATTCTACTTGAATACATAGGTGAATAATGCTCAAACAGAAAAAATTAATTTCCAGGTGATTTAGGTCTATATTTTATGTGCTAGATGTTATACATGAGATGTTTAGCTTGTAAGACAGGTCGCCGGGACCCGGCTTTGTCAGGGATCATCTTTATATAATTAAGTGTAGGATGACCCACGAGACGGGGTTCATTTAGAACATGTTCACGGGCAACGAGGCCGTGTATAGTTTGGAGATTGAAATATCGCTAAATGAACAAGAATATGCCTAATACACGATACTGCACATTTTCCTGCTTTATACCAGAGTTTGAGGTGACGGAATAGTTGTCAGTGATGGATATTTCTTCAAATACTCATCATCAGGAATGCTAGAAACATTTTAATGTTTTTAGGATTTCGATTGCAGTCCTTAGTTATAAAATTACCATGATAGGATACGGTAAATATGTAGCTCATTCCGTAGATTATGTCATAGTGTAATTCCTCTCCTAGAGATTGCATTAAACAAGTTGTGGAAAGCCCGGAGAAAGTATTATGGAAAAATGGGATTCTCTTCCAATCGTAGTGACGTATCAAACAAATTATATATTAATTATTAAATAAATGTTATTTATCTTATTTAAGAATACTTGTAGAAGTATTCTATAAAATTATTTTTCTTGTAGAAATATTTTTTAATTTTGTCCTCCATACTAAAAATTATATTCATTTACATAAACCTGAAATAAAAGCCTGATTTATCGTATCAATTGTAATATAATCTAATGCTGTGGAACAGCAAAGGTTGTTTTGTTTAAATTAACAATAACCAACCTTTTCTCTTGAAACAATTATCTAGATTTGGTGGTAGGATAGGAATGGTCCAAACTTTTTTTCTTAAGTAAATTATACATGAACCATGAAATTTTAATAGCATTTCATTACGATTTAAACCGTAATTGTAAATACGAGTATATCCACAGTGCTGAACAAATGATAAAAAAACAATCGAACCCTGTTTAGCTGGTTTCTTTGGTATAGCATGAGCGTACACCGATCTGAAACTGGAAATAAAATTTCCAAAGTAACCCTTACAGAAAATTAGTAACAAAAGGACAATAATAGTGTTACAAGCATACATTTACAAAAGGACGCGCTTTATTTGATGCAAGCAACACTGACAGATGTTTGAAATAACGCAAAGAACAAAGCGCTACCCTATTTCGTGGCACAATTCAGGTTTTTAGTTGAGTTGTGTACTTGTAGGAAATATAATCTCGTCTGTGGGAAAAAATGTATTATATACTAGACCATCCCGTATCTCAGTTCTCAGCACAAAGGTTTTCCAAAGGTTGTTGTATGCACTTTGTATTTTTGTGATTTCACCTTTCTAGCGATTTTTGGAGATTCTAAAGTTGAGCAGGTTATGAATTAATAAGGTTATAGTTAAATGTCTCTACTGAATCGTAACCAAACCATGTAGAATAAGAAAAAAATACACTATTTCGATCCTGCGATTTTTATAAAATGTATTATAGTTAATCAAAACACAACCGTAAAGTTTTGTGAATTTTATAGAAAGTTTATACCGTAGTATTTTTCTTTTATCGACATATATTTTCTTAAAGTGGTCATGGTTTTTATCTTGGGTGCCAAACCCCACAATGTAGTTTACACTCTTTCCTTGGCAATATACAGAGAGTGTGTGTGTGACAACACCGAGAGTAACAACGATCAGGGTGAGGTCTATAAATGGAGACATGCTGAGTATCCATGTAGAATAAGAAATGGTACTCATTTAATCAATAACACATTTAACCACTTATTGAACTATTTAGTTAAAATTATGTTTCTTTTTTGTTTGAACCTCTACAGTTATTAATATATCATATTGTATTAAAACAAAAAAGAATATTTGATGTAGTTACAGCTCAGTCTTCCAGTTTCACTACGCACCTCACATTCTATCTATAAATAAGGATTCTCATCTCAGCCCGGAGACGGTTTTGGTGTAGGGGGGTTGAAGCCGCTAAACCCTCAATATTATAGCGATGCTACTTCTACTAAGTAACTTTCGTTTGTATTACCACCCATTTTGGCTTCAATAGACTTCTGCATGGCATTTTAATATTTATGCTCACCCTGCACGAACTTTGCACTTACTGCAGCAAGTAGGTATTTTAAAAGATAATTTTAGTATTCATTTAAATTTTGATTGGGTTTATTTAGGAATATTTTATCGAAATGGAAATTATCTACTTCAGACATTTCTGCAATCTTAGACCCCAGAACTTAAAACTACTATAATCAGAAAATGAATATTATTATATATGTAAGAATAAAATGGGCTTGTGAACTCGATAAATGCCGTAAATGTTAATATATGCACAATAAACTTGGTACCGGTATTGTATTTATATGTGGCTTGGATGGGTTCGTCAGCCACTATTAGCAAGTAAAGATTGAAAATGGTGGCAATTAGCATTTGAGGAAAAATTCCAACTCCACTGTTTCCCAATAAGGTACGTTTAATAAATCAATAATTATAACAACTTTTATTCCCTTACTTTTCTGATATCTCTTAACGTTTGAAGATGGTGGCCATTCACTGTTTAGAAGAGGAATGGTTATTTCTCAACTATTGTGTAGATAGAGAAAAACAGATATGTTTAGAATGATGAAATCAGTTACAATAATTTATATTATCACGCTTTTATAAACTCTTTAAACCAAAAATAAATGTTGGGTATTATACAGTAACAGAAATATCTAAACCTGGTATAGATATAGTGTTTGCAAATAGCTTTAAATGACTTCATTATTTCAATTACCTGTTTTACCTAATAAAAAGTTTCATTAAGGATATCATTCACTGTTCATTCACATTTTTGAAACGTTGTAAGTGATATTATTCACATACACATATACATTTAGATTAATTTAACTAAACCAGGCCTGTTATAATAAAAAAAATTATAATACAATTTGTCCTGTAAATTTTTTTAATATTTGAAAGAGAAACACGCCAACCTTGGGCGTCATCGTCATATCAGTGTTGTGAAAATTAACTTATTTAAATAATAATGAATTTTCAGGTTGGCATTTCGAGTTGACATCATGATAGCCACTTGTAAAATCTACCTTTCTTATGTCTAAGCTTAAAGAGATAATTATTGTTAAACTTTAAAATACTAATCCAGATTATTTTTGGGGGTGAATATTTTCATTTCTCATGATATGTTCAAGTGCTGGAGAGTTTCTATTCACTGTATTTTACTTATTTATTTATGAAATAATTTACAAAATTATATATTAAAATGTATCTACTAATTTACCTACCTATTTACTTGACTTTATTTACTTGAATATTGTGAAATAAAATTCATGCAATGGGTCTGAAAATTTAATCGAAAGGCATTTCATCAATTTAGCACCATCCGCATGATTGCAATCACGATTATGCATTTCATCTATGTATATATATGAATGTTTGTCTGTTGTTTTTTATAGAATCGTAAAATATTTATATACGGTTGTATGTATTTTTCTACAGGGAAGGTTTAATTGATATGCCCATTGATATGAAAAGTAAAAGTTTCCAAAGTGCCTACACATTATAAAATGCAATTACGAGACAGTTACGTATTTTAACTAGCCAAACACTTTTTGAAGGCGCTAAGTTATTATGTATATTTGTCTTTAAATTAATATTTTTTTGAACTTGAAATTTTAGCGTTATACCACTTTATAATAAAGTAAATGCACATGTAGAATGAATCATTTTATAACATTTTGTGAATCGCATTACATCTCAGACTACCAAAATTTTTTAATCGTCCATAATTCCATTTAAAAATATGACCAGTAATGACAATCATAAAGTAAATTTCGTTATTCATAATTTCAGTATAAAAATACTAACATTGAAGTAATGTTACGATGACCGTAAATATACACTTTATAACGCATTTCCTTGATTGTGGGAAGAAGGCAAACTCATTAGCGTCAAATATAGCAGTGCTCATACATACATGTTCAAAACCTACGAATTGTGCGAAGCCGCAGGTAACTGCTAGTCCTAAATAAATAATCTTTTTAAGTTTAAGAAACATATTTTTATGCAATGCAGTTTAATTTAGTTTTTACACAGTTAATGAGTTTTAAAATAATATATTTTTTCTTAGGTAAGAAACTGAGATTTATCTAATTGTACTTAGTCCGCGCATGCTACCAGAGTGAAAGCATATTCATCATCGCCTCCTATCGGGATTAATAAGGAAGGATAATGGCCGTTACATTTCAGCCATGTCACATTGGAAAACAATGGAGACCAGCTCTGCAACAACCTCTCTAGTTAACACAGACAGGTGTACTACACCCATATGACTAGTCTAGCAGCTTGCTGCCTCCTAGGGAGTTAAAGGCAGCTGCTAGACTAGACATCCTCCGCAGTAGACTAGACCTATCGTTCCCTGCAGGTGTCATCGACCTAGTCAACGCGGTTCAGGAGCAGCACACCCCTACGTTGAGTCTAGCAGCTGCCTCCTATGGAGTTAAAGACAGCTGCTAGACTAGACATCCTCCGCAGTAGACTAGACCTATCGTTCCCTTGCAGGTGTCATCGACCTAGTCAACGCGGTCAGGAGCAGCACACCCTACGTTGAGTCTAGCAGCTGCCTCGTATGGAGTTAAAGACAGCTGCTAGACTAGACATCCTCCGCAGTAGACTAGACCTATCGACCTACTGCACCCCAATATTGCTAGATTTTTGGTTAGTGAAGTGCCGCTTCTGGAAATTCATAGGTTTGTCCAGATTTAAATGACTCTTTGTACTGTTTAACTGGAAGGTATAACCCAGCCAGAAATTATTCTTAGTAATCATTTGATACAAAATTTTCATAATTATTTTCAAAAAGTGATTCTGAAAAGAAAACGTATTTTTCACTCCAAATCTAAACAATTAAAGAGTTTATGAAAATGCAAAAGGGCGCATTGAGTTTTTATAATTTACTCCGGCATACAAAAATTTACCAAAAGTTATTCATTCCCTGATCACAGTCGGTGTTTACTCACAACAACAAAAACAAACTCATACGAAGGTAAACTTCAAACTTATACCTTTGCAGGCACCTCATTTGTACTAAGATTGTTTTCAAAACATATTGCTGTGAAAAATATACTTGTTTTTTTGGAATATCTTATACTTCTTTTCGAAATTTGCGTGAGTAGAAAAATAAAAGGCAGACAGTTAACTGAGGAAGTTGAAGCTAAATCTTATAATACTTAATTTGTGAATAAAACGATTTAGACCTCGATTTCCTAATTGCAGATTGTTGATATCCCCAAAAACATGTTAAAAGTATATATATAAGGATAAGGATTGCAATGGAATAGTAATTCGATTTTTATATAGATAAAAAATATTAACTACGGGGTGTGCTGAGTGTAAAAACATAGTTCTTATGTAAAATTCTACCTATATTGGTGTTTATTGAGTGTATATGTATGTGTAGGAGGAGGATAAAGTCATAAATAATATTTATCGCAACGAGACTAGCAAGTCAGGGTTGCTGGTAAATCCAGTATATTTTCAGATCCTTCCTGATCCACGAGATAAAGTTATAAACGAAGAATGTGTATTTTCAACGCTGTAATGAAATAGTGTTATTCAGTGCAGGCGTTTTATTCCCGGTTCTACCATAGCTGAAAAATCAGAGGTTATGGACGAAACCTCATAACTTCATCATTTTGAAGTTCAATTCATGATTAGGTGATACGTATAGCAAGGATATTTTAAAATTAATTAGAGATTTAATCGAGTGAAATTCTACTAATATTAAATTTTGTTTTGACCAAGTTAATCTCTATATAGAATAAAAAGCACTCACTCCCTCAACAGTCATTCTCCAACTTTCCACAGACTGTGGAATTTGGCACAAGTATGCCTCATGAATGTACTAGCAAAACTAGCATGTACATACACATCAAACATCTATAGGGGTGGTTAAAATTTGGTTGCACACCCTAGAGCAACTATATATTGTTTTTCAACTTATGGATGTCTTAGAAGGACGAACTTAGATACTCGAGACAAATAAAAAATGTTTATGCATATCAATGACCCATACAGGCTGATATATGTTGAAGAACTATTTTTATTTCTCAACTTCCCGTTGGCTTAGAAAGATGATTTTTGATACATAAGTTCCTCATCACCTAAATGTAAAAATAAAGAAATTTTCATGAAAACCAGCCACCAATAACGGTATAAATGGAATTGAAAATACCTATACGAACTATATTTTGTTTTTCAACTTCCCAATTGGGCTATAAAAGTTAAATTTGGAGCAAACGTAACTGTAGCTCCCAAAAGACAAAGTAAACTTTTTTCATAAAGATCAACCACGTAATATACTATATTTTGTTTTTTTAACTTGCCACTATCCTAAAAATATGTATTATGTACTGAAAAACCACAAGTAATGGTAATATATTAGAGGTAAATTAGATGACAACGGAAGGAAATAGACGCGTTTTCCGAATACTTTCCCAACCTATATTTTTATATTTTCTCCAGATCTAGGCAACAATTCAAACGATACTATGGACTTAATGATAACAAATTAAAGTATGCAAATATAATATCTGAAACCATAATCCATAAAGAAATTCTATTATTTTCAAAATTGACTGAAAAATGAGAAACTATGAAACCTTTTTTAAATCAGTTTACATTGTATTTTAAAACGGCTAAATATTTCAGTACAGCTGGTTGATGTAATTCAACAAATTTACTTTTCCTTCGGTAAATAGATGACACCGTAGTTCCTAACAACGTTTAAGCAGAATATACTAGTAATGAGATCCTCTAGGAATAATACAATGTCTAATGTTGATGGACACAATCAGATCTGTATTTGAACATGGACTTTCACAATCCTCAAAAAGTTGCATAACTAACTATTCTACTTGTATAAACGGATTTCAATCATTATTGTTATACCTAATAGATCATTAGTTTACTCAATATGTAGGCTATAATAATTCAATTTTAAACTAACGTTTTTGTGGACACCGCTTTAAAAATAATTTAAATAATTTAATTATTTTTTCTGCATTTTGAAGACAGTTTTCGTAAGTTAATTATTTACTAGAAAGATTTATATTCGTGCACTCACGTGTTTATTGTAAATATGGAATGAAAGTGTTACAAGCTGTACATTGACACATTTGTGATAAATCAGAGCTTAAGATAGTTTACTTATCCTGCTAAGGATAAAAAGTGTACTATCTTGTTATGAAACAACAATTTTTGTATCTAAGTAGCTGATATTTAAATTAGACATAATATCTGAATATTTAAATGTTGTTTTAATTAAACTAGTAACGAGAACAGTTTATTGTGACACTTAAATCTATAGTTTTTCTGTATTTAATATTTCTTTTAACAATAAATTTTAAATCCACGCAATTTTAAACTTTATAAAAACAAAATATTGTAAAACGAACACACTATTTACATAATCTTCATACAATCGGACGCAATGGCTGCAGTCCTTTTAGGAACGGTTTGTTGCAGTTGTCCTCTCCGTATGTGCGTCTTCGCACTTTTATCTTGGTTCAGATGTCGATGAAGTTAATTTCCAGTTTATAAATAACTCCAAGTCATTTACCCAGTTATTCTACAATATTTTTCCATGTGTATTTAATTTTATTTTTCTTCAAGAACTGAGGAACCTTACTGACGAGTTCTCTTAAAATATTGATAGCTAGTTTATTGTAAAAGATAAAATTAGATAAGATAGCGTTTGGATGTATATTATGTACAACTAGACCATTTACTACCGCTATAAAATAAAGTAAATTTATCTCACATCTTTACCAAACTAACAAAATGGCTGTGTGCAGCTCTGGCAAAGTAGATGCAAACAAGTTTCGTCTTCCTGTCCGAGGTTCTCTCATCGTAAAACATGGGTTACTGTGGGGCGGTACGGCGTGGAGATTGCTATATGTATTGGCTGTGTGGCACCTCTGGTAAAGCAGATGCAAACAAGTCTCGTATTCCTGTCTCGAGGTTCTCACATCGTAAACATGGGTTACTGTAGGGCGACGCGACAAGGTATATTGCTGTATGTATTGGTTGTGTGGCACCTCTGGTAAAGCAGATGCAAACAAGTCTCGTATTCCTGTCTCGAGGTTCTCACATCGTAATCATGGGTTACTGTAGGGCGACGCGACAAGATATATTGCTGTATGTATTGGCTGTGTGGCACCTCTGGTAAAGCAGATGCAAACAAGACTCGTATTCCTGTCTCCAGGTTCTCACATCGTAAACATGGGTTACTGTAAGGCGACGCGACAAGGTATATTGCTGTATGTATTGGCTGTGTGGCACCTCTGGTAAAGCAGATGCAAACAAGTCTCGTATTCCTGTCTCGAGGTTCTCACATCGTAAACATGGGTTACTGTAGGGCGACGCGACAAGGTATATTGCTATATGTATTGGCTGTGTGGCACCTCTGGTAAAGCAGATGCAAACAAGACTCGTATTCCTGTCTCGAGGTTCTCACATCGTAAACATGGGTTACTGTAGGGCGACGCGACAAGGTATATTGCTGTATGTATTGGCTGTGTGGCACCTCTGGTAAAGCAGATGCAAACAAGTCTCGTATTCCTGTCTCGAGGTTCTCACATCGTAAACATGGGTTACTGTAGGGCGACGCGACAAGGTATATTGCTGTATGTATTGGCTGTGTGGCACCTCTGGTAAAGCAGATGCAAACAAGTCTCGTATTCCTGTCTCGAGGTTCTCACATCGTAAACATGGGTTACTGTAGGGCGACGCGACAAGGTATATTGCTGTATGTATTGGCTGTGTGGCACTTCTGGTAAAGCAGATGCAAACAAGTCTCGTATTCCTGTCTCGAGGTTCTCACATCGTAAACATGGGTTACTGTAGGGCGACGCGACAAGGTATATTGCTGTATGTAGTGGCTGTGTGGCACTTCTGGTAAAGCAGATGCAAACAAGTCTCGTATTCCTGTCTCGAGATTCTCACATCGTAAACATGGGTTACTGTAGGGCGACGCGACAAGGTATATTGCTGTATGTAGTGGCTGTGTGGCACTTCTGGTAAAGCAGATGCAAACAAGTCTCGTATTCCTGTCTCGAGGTTCTCACATCGTAAACATGGGTTACTGTAGGGCGACGCGACAAGGTATATTGCTGTATGTATTGGCTGAGAGGATTAGACTGCATGCTCGACCTGCTGTCTCCTAAGTATTATTTGTAGTATTAATTGTATATTATGTAGCTAATAAGTATTTTATATAATGTTATCATATATTAATTATTTTTTTAAATACAGTATTTTATCGAAAGTTACTTTTAATATGTATCACAGCCACTAGGGATAAAGTTGAAGTAAAAGGTTCTTTCTTATGTAAGGCATAATACATTCGTATTTAGCTATATGTTCAAGACGCCTCGAATAGTGTTGATTGGTAATATTCACAAATTGTAAAAAACCTCATAGGGTTGACATGAGTCCTACTCCCAACAGCTTACCTCCTTGCTTCAAGGAAGTGTCATCAGTGTACTGCCTATTTGATTTAACTCAGTAAAATAAGGCAAAATAAGGATGCAACCTCGGAATGAAAGATAATAAGCTAAAAATTTGCATACGTCTTTATTTCGATGGTATAAAACTTACCTCAAAAGTCTCATATAATCACGTGTACGCGTCTTTAGATATTTAAGGTCAAAGTTCATGAAAATCAGTTTTTTGCAAATATCTCGTTTACCTTACGCTAAATGACTTTGAAGGTGGTTAGAGAAATTGTAGAACGGAAAATTCTCTTTCAACTTTTGTCTGAAGTAATTTTATGTACGTTCAACCCTTTTTGAGATACAGCGCATAGAGTAGGGGGACCGCTTACCTGTATATACGGCATACGGTAATGCGAGGTCAGCCAGTAGAATACAATTTAATAAATGAGTTATATTGTTATTTATTCACTAATTATTGTTAGTTGTAAATAATTATTGTATATTTATTAACCATTTTAATCATGTGTTATTTGTTTAATTTCATTTGAAAGAAAATGAGTTTGTATATTCCTGCAATAAAGAGAGTTTTCTATTTTAACCAGGAACCGTTTAATCTATCAGTTTGGGCAACACTTATCCTGTGCCTCATCATAGACCTTTCTAACCAGGGACCATTTGACCTATCAGTTTGGGCAACGCATCTTGTGCCTCATCATAGGCCTTTCTAACCAGGGACCATTTAATCTATCAGTTTGGGCAACACTTATCCTGTGCCTCATCATAGGCCTTTCTAACCAGGGACTATTTGATCTATCAGTTTTGGCAACACTTTTCCTTTGCCTATTCAAAAGCCTTCTAAGCAGGGAGCATTCTCAGCCTTGGACAGCTTTTCTCACGTTATCCAAAAAATTATTGGGTTCCTTGCATGAAATACAAGACGGTCTCTAAACTAGACAGAATATCTCCCGGCTGGGCTACCACCATAAGAAATCTACTCTTTTTGATAGATAGGATCGAAAATTGGATTATAATGATGGACAACTTCTTTCTGTTTATATTTAAAATTGAAGGGAACATTTTCAAAATGCAGAAATTATAACTATGATTACCGATGAAGACCCAACGAAGAATAGTTTCTGGGCCTGTTTTATTTGGGGTTGGGAACCATGACATTGCTTTCTACCTTTTGATTCTTCCATCATGTCTACGCGGAATCAGTGGTAAGAATATCTCATCCAACGTTCCTGTAGTCTCTCCAAATTTGATGGGTCATCGTATTCCACTTATCTTTGCGAAACTTGACGTATTTAATTTCTCAAGATTTGTAGTAAAAATGTTACTAACCACTCATCTAGAATGAATCTTTTCTCCAACTTTATAGTTGTCTTTACTTTATTGTTATTTTCCGGACAGAGTACATAAGGTAAAAATTGAGCATGGGTATCCGTTGCTTAGTTTTTCATTTATCTGTTTGTATGTATATTTGTTATTAAAATAGTAATATCTAAAAAACTAATAAATTAAATCATATCAAATTGGATCAAGCGTTTATGGTAACAAGGTCAGTTACTGAAAAATATATAGTGATATTATGTTTAATATTTAAAAAATAATAACTATTAAAACTTTTTAATTTTGAAAATCTTAAAAACGATCAATTAAAAAAGTGTAACACAAGGGTACCATTAATTAATTTAATCAAACACCTAATAAAACAAAATGATTTATATCGAATGATAAATAGCGATTTAGAGTAGTTTTCCTGTGCCAAGATATGATCCACATTAATGTTATCAACGATTAGCTAACAATACAAAAGTAAATAAACGGTACCTTTAGAATATATTATGTCTATTTTGCTCAGGACCCTAGTAATTTTTATTTAAAGCTTTGAAGTACACTAGGACCTGTTGCTAAGGAATCTTTGTTTTATTTTAATAAAAAAACCAATACAGCTATTGTAAAAACATCTATGAACAACAATGAACGTCTTTATGAACAATAACAATGACAACCCAATTTTCCAATTAACAATAACAAACTGATTTATTTACAATAAGCCTCCATTTATTCAAAAAGATTGTTAAATGAAATAACATTTACTTTAACCAGGTTAACTGTTGCCTATTAAGAATAGTAAACAACTAGTACAATGTTACAGTAATTTTTAAACAATAATGGTTATATAATTGGTAACAGCATAGATCACCTGATTTATCGGAAGGACAGCTGATTGTCGTGTGACAGTTTTAGTAAAGATATACATTGTAACCAACTTAAAATAAATTCATTGACATGAAATATTTGACTCTAGACAATCATTAGGTAGGCCTGAAAATATATTTAAATTTTGCATCATAAAACACAAAAAGCAACTAAAGACATACAATATTCTGTATCTTCCGTATATTCAATTTTTTTATTGTTGGATTTTCACTGAGAACCTCAATGTTGGTCATGTCTGTCATAGTAAATCTTCTCTAAATTATTGATGTATTGTTCATGTTATTGTTTACTAAAATTGCTGGTTTTAAAGATATGTTAAAAAGTGTTCATGGCTGGTAAAAAATAATATTAATATATCAAAAAATATTTATATCCTAATATTTTTTATAAATGGATTAGTTACTATAAACATTTGACCCAAGTTTGAGATGATTTAATTTATAATTTTATATGTTAATTTGTTGTAAAAGAAAACCCTCTCATACAGACAGATGGATAACTCAGCACCGAAGATCTAGCCTATGTTCATATGGTTAAATGTGTTTGTCTCGACTTGAGAAATAATGATATATACCAATAAAGAATTACAGGACACTGTGTTTAGTGATAGAGAATGATTCGAGAGTAAACCACATTTATTAAACAGAGAATAAACCATGTAGTGACTTACTATAAATGTCATAATAAGAGTTTTTTGTTCTACATTGTTATAACAATAATTAAATTTAATTCCGAATAGCAACAATACAGAAATAGACAAGTATACATGTGTTGTGACCTACATAACAGGTAAAGTGCTACAACAACATCGGTGTCTGCAACCTCAATCTCGAGATGGTTTAGTCACTGTTGTCTCCACTATACATTATATTCCAGGTCGATAAACACACAAGAGGTTTACCATCAAAAGGTAAACAGCTGCTCTCATTTTATTCACAGGAAGTCATAGCAATGTTTATTTGTTTCTATCGTTAGTGGAATGAAAATAATTTTATGTATTACTAGCTAGCTACAAAGACTGAGAAGGTTAAAAGTTGTCTACTTCCGACTAGTTCAGTATACTTAGGTGCCACAGTTGATTTGGTCGGTGATTTATTGACTCGTTATTAATCAATATACGTATGTATGTCTCCGATGAAAAAATATGCTTGCATGAAAGGACTGAGAAGCCTATTTCAACTTATTTATTAGAAGATCCTACCTTACTCCTATCTATTTCCGTTATAAAGGGGTTTATTATATACACTTAACGTTTTATTTGGACTTCCTGTACCATATTGTTGATCATTTCACCGTTTTCCCTTAATCTACTGTTAAAATGCTATATCGAATTTTCAAGAAAGTCCAAAATTCCAAAAAAAAAAAAAAAAAAAAGTCCAAGTATTGAATTTTGAGTACTTTATGTGATAAAATTCACAGATTTGTTCATTAAGGTTGGTTTTATAACAGTGTTAAAATATTATGTGAACTCCATTGCACGTTTAACTTGTCACTAGCGCATTCTGTAGGAGAAAACGTGTATTACCTTGAAATTTGCTATCTCCGTTCACTTCAGAGCACTGTACAAATACAAAAAGGACTATATACTATCTTAGTACAAGCATTTGTAGGTACTATTTTATAAGAAACTGACAACCAGTTAATTACATTGAGTCGTTGTCTGCCCTTATGTGCGATTCATTCTTAATAGTAATATCATAGTGATTGAAACTTGGTACATGGATTCCTCTTGGTGCAAGGAAGTAGAAATATATTGATTTTGGAGTCAATACGTTAAAACTAAAGATACAAATAAAAAATATAGTTTGAATTATTTTTATGGATAACCATGATTAGAAACCAAAAATGTAAAAGCAACATTTTTGTAAAAACCGAATACAATCATATTTTACTATGGGTCAAAAAACAATGTGATACAGTTCTGTTTTTGTATTTGTTTAGTATGAGTATCGTTACGTTCTGACAGATCCTTAGGTGCTCCATGGTATCACTTACTTGTTCTAAGTAGGAAAACTGTGCAAAGGCGGTGTTACGTTGCTACTTGTTGTATCCAGCAGGTAAAAAACTTGCAAACAACAACAATCATAGGGAATTAAGGCGATGTATTTCATTCCGTTACAACTAAATTAACAATTATTTCGAAATATAGCCTGTGTAGTATATTAGTTTTCAATTTTTAGCAAAACATTATTGGACATTTATGGAGTTTTAAAAATATAGGCTAATATTAATGAGCATTATTTACATTATTCTCATTTTTGTAATCACTAGCCGATTTTTTACCATTAGCTTTATTATATAGCTGAGACAATAGCAAGAGATATGGAAGGTGTCTTGATTCCTAAGCCAATATCCGTCTATAGCAATTAAACCACACGCACAGGCTAATAAACGTTGGACAAGCTGCACCCCACCCCTATTGCACGTAGGAGTTAGTTTGATGTATGAACGAATCTGGAATGAGCTAATGTTATGAAAGAACAGGGATTTTGAAAGCATTCAAGCAAAAATATTCTAGAGTTAAAAATATAAACTATACTTAAATTTAAATATTTTATCAGAATTAATTTTTAGGCTAATGAACATAAATATGAGAAAAAATTAATTAAGGGGATTCCCTACTGAAAATTCTAATTCAGCTAATATGCTACTTTTGAGTCCTGATTATTTTTTTATTGTTTTTAAGTTTAAAAGACAATTTTTACATTTGTTGTACAGTCTAAAAATTAAGAAAAATCGGTCTATGTATTTTATGGGGTTTTATGGGATAAAATAAACTGTTATATAAAAATTGATATATCTCAAGTAATACTAACTCAATTTTCACAATCAATGTGTTAACTTGTAGAGCACATGCCTTTCTAAAATTTCTGGTAGAATTATCAATTTATCTGTTCATAAAAAAAGTTATAAGCTACAATATAACACAAAAATATTTTTTTTATAATCTAATTGTTTTTTTAATTATTTTTTAAATTTCTAATTGAGCTATTAGCATAATTGTACCTAACTTTTTAGATGTAGTACTAAAGAATATCTGAAAAAAATTCAGCTCTCTTACTTCATTGGTGTTTGAGATATATCAATTTTTGTGTTATAAAAACAAGGAAAACCAAATTTGCGGGAATCGCGAGTTGAAAGAAGACATTGCAATCACTTTTATTGCAATAACAACGTTTTATTGATCATAAAAACCAATCAAAATATTATTTTATTTATATTATTATGAAAAGGTGGACTTACCATGAATATTTTAGTAAGACTGTTGCCAGGTTATACTGAATAATTAGTCTCCATGACACATAAAACGCACTACACAGTTTCAGAAATCTGAATAAAACTCAATTGTCTTACTAAGCCTATATTATGTACATATATTATTGGACACCTAAAAGCTTCCTCCTCCATATGGAAGTCCTTCTTTACGCTTTTTCCTTTCCTCTTCCAGTAACTGGGCTTGTCTTAGCTTTTTTCGGTACTCCGAAAACTTCAATGCTTTTCGCACCTTCGAGAGTTGAAGTCACTTTTTATCGAACCATTTTGCAATGTTTGATGTTGCAAGTCCAGGGGTAACTGCACTTGTGGTCTGAATGGTATTTAAAGATTTGTTGCATCCAGTTATATTGGCATATAGCTTCTCAAACACTTACCTATCTCAAGTTTTTTTCCTCGGCGCAAAACTGGTTTTAGGGCACTTTGACCAGATAACCCCATGAAGAGCTTCATTGGCGTTTCGTGTCTTTCCTGAAACGCACCTTTTCAACAATGAATCTGCAGCTAATCTTTGGTAAAGGGCATTATTTTCATTGCTACCTTTTCAGTTATAGGAGTTTTTATCATTTTTATGTGTGACTCTGGTTTTTCATTGGTGGAAAGAGCTCAGTTATAGAAACACCAAGATTCCTTGCCTTTAGGACAGTTTCTATGCTGAGGTTTTTCATCGGTAGATTTACAGTGGTTAATAGTAGCATATATGGCAGTTTTCATTTTATTTACATCTCCCAGGTTCTTTTCTATGGCGTTTCTATAATAAACTGTTAGCTTGTCAATTTTTGATGCCTTCAGGCTACCATATTTCTTCCCACCAAGAGGATCGCCTTTCCCTGTATTTTCTGCTACAATTTTCCTAAGCCTTGTTCCAAACCGTTTGGCAACATGGTTCAAACACTCAACCTTCTGAATTTTTAGATCACCATAGGGTTTAATTTCACTCAAATGAACAAAGGTTTTGGAATCACCGTCTAAAACTATAGTTGTCGAACGGAAACCGTGATCCTGGGATCTTTTCCTCATTCATTCAGCGACAACAACTTCCATATTGGGAGAAGATCCTTCATAATTTTTGTGGCATTTTTCTGTATGACTAGTAGCCCAGTTTTGATATGCGGTAGAATCAGCGCCGAATATTCGCTTCATTTTTTCACATTGGCGGCAATGCTTTGTCAGGACTTCATAGTCAATGACTAAGCCTGTCATGACATCTACGACGCAGCCTACTCCATTTTTAGATGTAAAGCCTCTCTTTTGCCAGCTACCATCGTAACTAACAGATATATCATAAGGGCCTACATAGTCTAGAGGAAGGTTCTCCAATATTGAGTATGCTTTCCGCACTTCGAGGTCTGCCGCACGAATGGATCTCGTCTTACCTCAGGGATAGCCAGTGTGTGCAGATTGCGAATACCCTGTCAGGAAAGGTTCAAATGACTTACGGTGTCCCACAGGGATCTATCCTTGGACCTGTCCTATTCCTTGTGTACGTCAACAGATTGAACTCATCGATCCTTACAGGGAAGATGGTTCAGTATGCTGACGATACAACTCTCTGCATCAGAGCAAAAACAAAACATGAATTAGAAATCAACTCATTTTTAGAACTGAATTCATGTATTCAGTATTTTTTTTTTCAACACTAAATCTGAGGACTAACAGTTCCAAATCAAGCGTTGTCAATTTCTTTCTTCGGCAGCAAGAACCTGACAACTTCGCTGCCGTGATGGCGGATGATGTTCTAATAGAAGAAACTGATTCCACCAAGTTCCTCGGAATGCACCTAGATCGAGGGCTGACTTGGGACGATCACATTGACAGCATTTGTTCAAAGGTTTCCTCAGGCATTTATGTCTTACGGAACCTTGCAAAATTCTGCTCTTTGGATATACTAAGAACGGCCTACTTTGGCTTGGTATATCCACATCTGACATACGGTTTGAGACTGTGGGGCAGCTGTTCTAAATACAAATTCCAACGTGTATTTAGAAGTCAAAAGAAAGCTGTCCGAATCATTTCAAAATTGAACTTCAGAGATTCATGCAAAAACACCTTCAGGGAGCTTGAATTGCTGACTTTGCCCTGTCTCTATATCCTGGAGGTTGTCCTGTACTGCCGTTCTAAGTGTAACTTGGTTCAAGGCAGGGACGTTCACCAGCATGGGACTAGAGGCAGGGACAACTTCCGCGTTCAACAACACAGAACTGCAGCATTCGAACGTTTACCGTCTGAGGTTGGTGTCAAGCTAATCAATAAGCTCCCTGAAGAGATCAAACAATTGAATGACCAAAAAAAATTTAAAACTCGACTAAGACACCTTTTGGTGTCGAGGGTGTTTTACTCAGTTGACGAGTTTATGGAGAGCCGCTGGGACGAAATTCAAAACTAACACGATCAATCCTCTGGTTCTGGTGTGGCAGTGGCAGGATTGTCTGGTGAGAATGAAGATGAGAGTGAATGAGAGAAACATGTGACTGTGTGCGTGAGTGAATGAAGTGTAGGCCTACCTTTTTATTATTTAAATATTCTGTGACGTTGGTGTTAAGAAAGTTGAGTTGGCCGAAGAATGCCCAGCCTATTGCGAAGTTTCTAAAACTGTTTCAACCAGGCATGAAGTACAGTGCAATTTAAAAAAATGTGCATAGCACTTGCTAGTCTCATCGATAACTAACAAAGTTTTACTAAAAATTCTGAACAGGGGATCTGGCATATTAATGATTTAAGTAATGACACATCAACAAAGATATAGCTAGGAGCAGCTGCATCAGTTTGAATAGTTTAATTATAACTATTACACAAGGCGAATCCAGTAGGCATGTCCTTTTGTTCATTAGGCCTATCTTGATCAACATTTGCACATGTGGAAGGCTTATCAAGCACAGGTGAACAGGACATAGGCCTAGGCTCAGTCTCAATTTCTTCTGTAACAATGTTATTTCGACACTTCGACAACACTATACAACACCGTTTTGCAATGTTTAGTCTGTTCCTTTCATTTATGTTTTTCTTGCTTTTCTATGTCCTACCCATTTTCCTTTACACTTTACTAAATAATAACACTCAAAACAACGGCAGAATAATACTTAGTTGAGGTTATGAGAGAGAAAACAAAACATTGTTTTGATTAGTTGTTTACTAATGAACTAAAAACAGCTGATGCTTTCAGTTTGGTTCATCTTTGCCAGTAAATATTTCACATTCAACATATAAAAAAGTACAATAGACTGAAGTGTAAAACAATTAGAGTTATTTCTAAAACAACAACCTAAATTGGGCTGGGCTAATCTAGATCAGTAAGTAGCGTCCTCGCCGGCATCGTGTATTGTTTCACTAATTTGAGTTTATTTGCTATATAAAAGTCATAATCCTATATTTTTAAAATTGCTAAAAAGTTTTTTGCCGAATTTCAGTAGGGAATCCCCCTAAATCCATTTAGCATTTTTTTTATTATTGTAATGATAGCATGCTAATTACATTTGGACCACGCCTTGCAATGCTTTTCAATAAAATTGGGGATTTAGAATGAAGTTGAATACCAAGTCATTTTCAGGTAACTATTTCACAAATATTAAATACAAGTTTAATATTTTAGTATATATATTAGTAAAACGCTTCTTCATATATCAGTTGGCAATAAGGTAAGCATACGGAAATAATCACAGAATAAAAACTGTGTAACGCAGCGAGAGAAGTTCAGTCTGAGTCACAGTCGAGGAGATTGGGGAGACAGGCTCAAACCGAGCCGCCTTTATTAGATTAACGCTGTAATCTCAGCTCATGTCTTATACGTAAGTCTACCTGCCAGTCCTGCCGTTGTAATGCAGCAAGAGAAGTTCAGTGTCCGTCACAGTCGAGGAGATTGGGGAGACAGGCTCAAACCGAGCCGCCTTTATTAGATTAACGCTGTAATCTCAGCTCATGTCTTATACGTAAGTCTACCTGCCAGTCCTGCCGTTGTAATGCAGCAAGAGAAGTTCAGTGTCCGTCACAGTCGAGGAGATTGGGGAGACAGGCTCAAACCGAGCCGCCTTTATTAGATTAACGCTGTAATCTCAGCTCATGTCTTATACGTAAGTCTACCTGCCAGTCCTGCCGTTGTAATGCAGCAAGAGAAGTTCAGTGTCCGTCACAGTCGAGGAGATTGGGGAGACAGGCTCAAACCGAGCGCCTTTATTAGATTAACGCTGTAATCTCAGCTCATGTCTTATACGTAAGTCTACCTGCCAGTCCTGCCGTTGTAATGCAGCAAGAGAAGTTCAGTGTCCGTCACAGTCGAGGAGATTGGGGAGACAGGCTCAAACCGAGCCGCCTTTATTAGATTAACGCTGTAATCTCAGCTCATGTCTTATACGTAAGTCTACCTGCCAGTCCTGCCGTTGTAATGCAGCAAGAGAAGTTCAGTGTCCGTCACAGTCGAGGAGATTGGGGAGACAGGCTCAAACCGAGCGCCTTTATTAGATTAACGCTGTAATCTCAGCTCATGTCTTATACGTAAGTCTACCTGCCAGTCCTACCGTTGTAATGCAGCAAGAGAAGTTCAGTGTCCGTCACAGTCGAGGAGATTGGGGAGACAGGCTCAAACCGAGCCGCCTTTATTAGATTAACGCTGTAATCTCAGCTCATGTCTTATACGTAAGTCTACCTGCCAGTCCTGCCGTTGTAATGCAGCAAGAGAAGTTCAGTGTCCGTCACAGTCGAGGAGATTGGGGAGACAGGCTCAAACCGAGCCGCCTTTATTAGATTAACGCTGTAATCTCAGCTCATGTCTTATACGTAAGTCTACCTGCCAGTCCTGCCGTTGTAATGCAGCAAGAGAAGTTCAGTGTCCGTCACAGTCGAGGAGATTGGGGAGACAGGCTCAAACCGAGCCGCCTTTATTAGATTAACGCTGTAATCTCAGCTCATGTCTTATACGTAAGTCTACCTGCCAGTCCTGCCGTTGTAATGCAGCAAGAGAAGTTCAGTGTCCGTCACAGTCGACGAGATTGGGGAGACAGGTTCAAACCGAGCCGCCTTTATTAGATTAACGCTGTAATCTCAGCTCATGTCTTATACGTAAGTCTACCTGCCAGTCCTGCCGTTGTAATGCAGCAAGAGAAGTTCAGTGTCCGTCACAGTCGAGGAGATTGGGGAGACAGGCTCAAACCGAGCCAACTTTATTATATTAACGCTGTAATCTCAGCTTACGTCTTATACGAAAGTCTACCTGCTAGTCCTGTCGATGTCACCCACCAGCTACCTGTTTAATGTGAACTGGACTAACATTCTCCAGTTTGGTGTTTATTCTATATCCTCCATTTCCATAGAGATACTATTTTTGATTGGTATCCATTGTTCAATTCCCATAGAGGTTAATTTAGTTAAACCAGTTGAAAAGCTCATGGAAAAATATTTCAAAATAATATGGTTGGTACGTTATCTGTTCATTAACAAAAAATACTTTGGACTTTTGTGGAAGAATTTCTGTTTAATTTTTAATAAATTATTTATTTCATGTGTTAATCATTTATTACTATATAAAAGTGCATAGGCTTATATTGTTATAATAAAAAACTGTGTTCAGAAATATGTACAAAATGAATTAAGCTTCCTTGAAGGTCTATTTCTGCACTAAAGTTAAATTTAATAGGATAACGTAAATTTTCTCGGAGTCTAAAAACTGTTTTAGCATGGATAATTTGTTAGAAATAAAATTTGTAAAATATGAAATTTATACAATAATATCTCGTTCTTGTTAAACATTTTAAATACTGGAGACATTTAAGCTATTCCTTTTAAATGAAAACGATATTTTGAATTATATGTAATGATAAATAAAGGATTCGAAAGGAAATAAATTGAAAACATATAAATTTCTCCCTATATTTGTTACGAGTTTAATTCTTTCCATACGTAATTAAAGGAATTAACTTAAGTTTAAATATGAAAATATTTAGTAATTGATATTTTACGATTATTTAGAGAAATATTTTGAAAAACCACTGGATTGCATTTTAGTTCATTCATATTTTTTTAAACCATTATTCTTTTAAAGAACGAAATGGAAAGAAATAAAATGGTCTAGAATTCAGCAGTTCCACACAGCCAACACTACCCACGCTTCTCACATTCCATCCATAAAGAAGGATTCTTATCACCTCCTTTCTACACAAGAGACGGTATTGTGGTAGGTTCAGCCATTACATTTTACTAACTCTGGTTGACTTGGGCTACTAAATACGTTATCACACCAGTTTGATGTCTCTCTCTAATTGAACTGATATTTGGACAAATGTGTTTATAGTGGTTTGCAATATTCCACATCACGATGAATATTGGGAAACAAGACTCGACATTGAACAAGCAAACGAAGAACACAATTCATTATAGAAAATTGGCAACGCTTCTTCCACTAATGTCAACTTGTATGTGTAGTTTATTCAGTGAAAAACTAGTATTAATCCAAATCAATTTAGCGTAATTGACTTTTAGATCATTCACAACGTTTCAATAAGTAATCAATCATGTTCATGAAGGCAGTCATAATTTATAGTAATTCCTAGAATTTTTGAGTGTAATGCTGTCATACAAAGTATTAAATGTATATATAAAATATAGGAATATCTAAAAAAGGATAGATTGCTTAATTTTTAAAATAATCATTTCAAAAACTACTGATTTTATATTTTATTCATTAAGTATAACTGAATTACAGAGTCTTAAGAAATTAAATTAATTCAAGTCATTAAAATACTAAAAATAATCGATAAAATACAATCCTGATCAAGATAAAGCGCAGTGTGGATGGAAACAATTAATTGGTTTTTAATGGGTAAAAACTGAGAAGAATAGAAAATACATTTTTTACTTGAGTAATTTAAGCATACTTTAGGCGCATCTTTTAATTATCCCAAAGAAAAGCTGAAAAGCTGCGGAATACAAGGATATAAGGTTTTACTACGATAACTATTACTAGAGAGAGAATAATATGTTTTTATTTATAAAAATTAAATTTCCTTCAGAATTAATTATTAAATTGATTTTATCTAAAATATTAGTTTTCTTAAGTTATTTACGCACTAAAATCATGTCACTGCCTGAAATTATACGTTATGCATATACTGTAAAATATCTGTTTTTTTGAAAATTCTTTATAGCCTCTTATAAATTAGCCCAAATTCGCTATTTTGATACATTAAAAATATTTTGCCTTTTGTCTTCAGAAAAGTTAATTTAAAGAACTGCAACTTAAAAAAAATTAAATGCAAAGTAAAAACAGGTGACACCACCTTAACTGTTTCTGTATTGTTGTAATTTTTTGGTGGACTTTATACGACTGCCTAGGAGAACTCACTGATTTTCCTAACTTTCTGAATATTACATTCTACTTATTTAAAATTATCTACGCAAAGATATACTTAGAATATACGACAAAATTTCAAACATGTGATTGTGCAAGTATATATAATTATTTTAACGAATTATTAAATTTTTCTGGATACTTCTACTAATTTCTTTTTATCCTTATAACCTTACTCAGACTTCAACAAATGCATTAAAATTATAGCCGAATAGGTTAAAGATTAGAAAAACATTTAGCTAAATAAGATATACAGACTTTACATTTTCAAAACAGATCTTGAAATAGATGCTATGAACTGCCTAAGTACTTAATTAATATAATCTGGTTGGGTTGAAGAACATAAGCTACAACATCAAACGACGGAAATCCAGAGCTCGTTAAATACAACGAACGAAGGGTCACGTAATGACATTTATCACCGTAATGATCTCAGTGTCTTTCACACATTTAACAAACTAAAGTTTTCATCACCTTGTGTTCTTTTGTTATGTAACACTGATAGTCTTTAGTACTTCGTGTTACTTGTAATCTCATTGGTAATTAAATTCATGTAATATTATTAAAAGCCACGATAAAACTTCAAGTAAAGGGAATACGGAAGAGCCTCCAAATAATTTATTATTTAAAAATAATTTAATGTATTAGAATAGTTAAAATAACATTTTGATTTAAACACTTCCTCAGATAATAAAGTGTTTTATCTTCTCTTTGTCCCAGTGTACGTATCCAAGATTTAGTTATATTCTAAAAATCACTGATAGGATATACATACAAACATATATATGTATATATATATATATATATATATATATATATATATATATATATATATATGATGCTAAAAGTGACTAAACCACCTTTTTTTAGAGATTTGTTCGGAGACATTTTTCCAAGGGTTATACACTTGTGCGTTTTGCATAAGTTGAATAGTTGACTTTATTATATACATATATAAAGTGCATCATATGATTTACAAAGGCATTGATCTTAATGACCTTTTAAGTTTGTCAATCAGTTCTATTCTTGCGTTTTCTTATGTTCCAATACTAAATCTCTCGTAATTATCCTAAGAATACATGTAATGTCATAAATATGTCATTAAATATATGTCATTTAATTTACTAAATAATCTTTAATTGTAAGTAACAAAACAATTTGTATGATAACAAGGAACTGATACGATTAAACATCTATTCTCCTGAACCTCTCAAATACTTCTCCAAAACCGCATCTTCATTATCCCCGTTTTACAGCGTTGTACAACAGGTTGTCTGTACCTTCATTATTTCGTCGTTATACTCTCACAACAGACTGTTCAACTTGTATATGAATCCCAAACTATTAAATCTAACAACATTTAGGCTTTAAGAAATTCGTGCTTAGTTATACGGAATTCATGCATAAGAGAATTTGATCATAAAATACTCACAAGCTTTCCTAAAAAACTTTTAATTACTTTCAAAACTATTAAAAAGTTACAAATTCATAAGCACAAAATAAATGTTTCAACAGACATTCTCAGTAGAATAGAGACAATGTTGGTTGCTGGGGTTAACTAAAGCGTTGTTTGGGCCTCTGCCAATGAGAAGATTGAGGGTCTGAACTGTCCATTTGCCAGTACAATTAAACCAATACTTAATTAGTTTAGAGAACAAGTTTAATGTTTGATATACAATATATTGGAAATATCAATCAGAAAACCTACCTAACGATCGAAGTTAGATAGCAATAATCGAATTATACAGAAGGTGAGTGTTTGTGATCTATAATTATTCATGTTAAGTTCATCTCTGATTTGATATACGGAAAGTGACATTAACGAGTTATCGAGTTATGTTTGATGTCACAGAGATATTTTTAGCTATATACAAAGGTGTAATTAACGTGAGAGGATGCACGAATGGTCAGAATAATCGGTTCTATGTCACACACTAACATCACATAGTTATATGCTAAATATGGATATATTCGTGATAACAAACTAGCCATTCCCACTATACTTGGTTACCTATCAATTATATTCTTACAGGACAACATTGTACATATATAGATAGAAAAAAGGTTCATAAATTACGCTGACTCATCTTTTTTAAACGACTAGAATAATTTAAAAAAGTACAATTACGTTTCATTTGAAAGAGGACAGTTCCGTAGTAGATGATGGTATCCAGAAATCCGAGCATCTTAAGCATTGTGTATTTAGTGTTTCGACCTTATAAATGAATTAATAATTTTTTATTTGCAATTGTATTTTTATTTATCCTAGGCTAAAATGAACATAATTTTATAGCTGTGTATGATTTTGAAATTTAGTATTTCCTTTAATATACATACATATATATGATATTAATCAGTCTAATAGCACCTGACAACTATCAAAAATCGGACAGAGAATTATAATGATTAAGGAATGTTGGGGATAATATAATCAGTACAAAATTAAAATATATATATATATATTTATTTATTTATTGTGAATTATGTTTATATTTTTGTGTAATACACTTTTTGGAGAAAGTTATTATGTTAAATCTTACATCTGAAAAGTTTTCTTTGCATAGTAATAGACAAAGTCTTTTTTTCTCGGCAAAAATTCAAAATAAAAAGGAGTAAATAGTTATGTGCTTACAAAATACAATTTAAGTTCAAACTCAGCAATATAAAAAACTATCTTACGTGGTCAAAAATGATGGAAAAGTTTCTCTATGACAACAAATTGTTCAATCAATAATTGGATTTGTACGCTTTATTCTCTTTTTGATAGGAGATGCCACTAGGCTTTGTCTACTTGAAAACGTTAACACTGCACGCCATAATGAGAGGTTGTTAGCACAAAGGTATATATTTTTAGAGACACAAAGGTTCGCGAGCCTTTCACTCTACCAGATACTTAAATCAGTCAGCCTTCTAACAGATTACTTAACAGTGCAATTGTTATAACATTATTGATATCGATATATAAAATGATATAATGAAATCCTAAAATCACTCCTGAAAATAATTTAGTGCCTATGGGATATATTCAAATCGTGTGATAAATTTCATAATGATTGAAATTTAAGTTTAAAGAGCAATGTTTTTAAGTTTTGAAGTCGGAAAGTGAAACTACCAAAAATTGTGATAACTACCAATTACATAAAAAACTTGTTTACAACATTCCTTAATATTAAAATAATAGGTCAAACAATATTAAGTTTTGTGAGATTTGTAGAAAGTTCATACCGTAGTAATTCCTTTTATTGTTCATTGTTTTTCTCTTGGCTGCCAATCACCACAATTTGGTTTAAACTCTTTCTTTGGCAATATAGAGTGTATGTGTGTGACAACACCGAGAGTAACAATGGTCTCGATGATGTGTATAAGTGGATGCATGCTGTGTAAAGAGTTAACCAGTTGTTGTACTATCTAGTTCAAATTATTTTTCTTTTGTGTGTGAATATCTACAATTATTAATATATCACATTGTATTGAAACAAAAAAGAAGAAATATTTGATGTAGTTACAGCTCAGTCTTTCAGTTTCACTACGCACCTCACATTCTATCTATAAATAAGGATTCTCATCGCAGCTCGGAGACGGTTTTGATGTTAGGGTTGAAGCCGCTAAACCCCCAATATTATAGCGATGCTACTTCTACTAAGTAACTTTCGTTTGTACACACTTTGGCTTCAAAAGGCTTGTGCATGGCATTTTAAAAATTATGCTCACTCTGCACGAAGTTTGAACTTACTGCAGCAACTAAGTATCATATTTAAACAAATAATTATAGAACTCATTCAAAATTTAAATATGTATTTTTATGAATATTTTTTAGAAATGGAAATTATTTATTTCGGATATTTCTGCAATCATTTATCCAAAACCCAAAAATATAATGAATATTATTATTATTATGTAGGAATAAAATGTGCTTGTGAACTCGATATGTGCTGTAATTTTTAATATATACACAATAAAATTGGGACTAATACAGTATTTATATATGGCTTAGATGGGTTCGTCAGCTGTTATTAACAAGATAAATTTTAAAAATGGTAGCCATTAGGAATGATGGAAAGTAGCATTACCATTTGAGGAAAAATTCCAATTCCGCTATTTCCCTTAAAGGTACGTTTAATAAATCAATAATTATAACAACATGTATTCCTTTACTTTTCTGATACATCTTAACTTGTGAAGATGGTGGCCGTTAACTGTTTGGGAAGGGATTGGTTATTTCTGAACTATTATGTAGATAGAGAAAAACAAAAATGTTTTTCAATATTCAGATCAATTACAATAATGTTTGTTATTAAGCTTTTTTATAAACTCCTTAAAATCCAAATAACGGCCATATTATGCAATACGCATATACTTCATATTATGTTTACAGTTGGTTATTATGCAATAACGGAAATAACTAAACCTGGTACAGATGTAGTGTTTGAGCATAGCTTTATTTATTTATTTATTTTTCAATTTTACATGACAGCTACAGGACATGATATAGCACAAACAAAGTACAAAACCTTCAATTATTCCCAAAACAGCCATCCCTAACTAAAATTAATGTACTCTTAATATGAAATTTACATAACAAACTAAACTAAACTAAACTGCTGGCAGTTACACAAATTAATATTTAAATTTCTTTACACAACATAAATAATTGAACTCTATACAATTTAAATAAAAATAACAACTTGCTACATTGTACACATACACTTCTACAATGAACAATAAATTAAATCAAAATAAAAGGTTGCTGCATATCTTTAAAATATTTTCCAAATTATCATTAAAAATATCAAAGTTTAATTGGTTTAAATTAAGAAACCGTAGAGACTTGTACAAAGGAAAATTATAATGAGAAACTGTTCTACATCTAGGTAAAGCAAATAAATTAAATTCTCTAAATATATGATGTGGTACATGCAAACCTATGTGACTTAACAAATACGAACTATCAACTGAATTATTAAGTAACTTACATAAAAAATTTAAAAAAAAACTTATAAGACTTCATTATATCAATCACCTTTCTTAACCAATAAAAAGTTTAAATATAGATATTATTCACTTTTCATTCATATTTTTGAACCGTGGTAAGTGATATTATTGAAAAATAATTTCAGATTGATTTAACTAAACTAAGTCCTTTATTATAGAAAAAGATTATAAGTTTTAAGAAATGTTGTCTTGCAAAGTTATAAACGTTTGAAAGAAAAACATGCTAACATTAAGCATCATCGTCCTATCAGTGTTGTGAAAATTAACTTATTTAAATAATAATGCATCTTCAGGTTGACATTCTGAGTTGGAATCATGACAGCCACTTGTAAAATCCACCTTTCTTCTGTCTAAGCCAGAAGAGATCATTTATTGTAAAATTCAAAATACTATTCAAAATTCTTTTTAGTAGTGAATAATTTCATTTCTCGTGATATGTTCTATTGCTGTAGCGTTTCTATTCACTACATCTGACTTATTATTAATAATAAATATTAATTAATCTATTAAATTATATATTAAAATTTATTTACTTCGTAAACTATTTGGCCGATCAATATGAAAATTATATGTATATGTATTTTTCTACAGAGAAGCTTTATTTGATATGACCAATATGACCATTAATTTATATAACTCTCCACTAGGCGGTGCTGCAAAAGATAAAAGTTTTAAAAGCGCCTGCACATTTTAAAATGCAATTACTTTACAGTTAAGTATATTAATTAGTCAAACACTATTTGAAGGCTCTAAGTTTTGACGCATGTTTGTCTTCACCAAAATAAATTTCTGGTTGAACTTAAAACTAGAGTGTTAGACCACTTTATAATAAAGTAAATGCACAAGTAGCATGCATCTTTTTACTATTTGTTTGTGGTTTGCAAAACATCTCAGCCTACCAAAATTTTTAAATCGTCCATAATTCTATTTTTAAATATGAGCAATAATGACAATCATGAATTAATTTCCATTATTCATTATTTAAATATTTTCTTAATTATAAAAGAAAAGAAATAAGCAATGGAACAAAAAATACTAACATCGAAGTAAAATACAATGACCATACATATACGGTACACTTTTTTAACGTATTTTCATGATTGTGGGAAGAAGGCAAATTCAACATTATTGTCGCATATAGCACTCGTAATTCGAATAAGTGCTCATACAAGTGCAAAACCTACGAAATTGCGTGCGAAGCCACAGGTAATTGTTAGTCCTAAATAAAGATCTAATCTTTTATGGTTAAAAAATATATTTTTGTGAAATGCAGTTTATTAAAGTTTTTACATAGTCAATGATTCCTAACTTAATAGATTTTTTCCTAAGATAAAAAAACTGAGATTTCCTTAATTGTACTTAGTCCGCGCTTGCTACCGGAGTGAAAGGATATTCAGCATAGCCTCCTATAGAGGTTAATGAGGGAGGATAACGGGTGTTATATCTCAACCATGTCACATTGGAAAACAATGGAGACCAGCTCTGTAGCAACCTCTCTAGTCAACGCGGGCAGGTGTAGCACACTCCTATGTCTAGTCTAGCAGGTGCCTCCTAGGGAGTTAAAGGCAGCTGCTAGACTAGACATCCTTTAACAGTCATCCTCGGCAGTAGACTAGACCTATCGACCTACTGCACCCCAATATTGCTAGATTTTTGGTTAGTGAAGTGCCGCTTCTGGATATCCATAGGGTTGTTCAGATTTAAATGACTCTTTGGTTTTGCTGAAACCAGTGTATGTTCAACTGGAAGGTATAACCCAGCCAGAAATGAATCTTCCTGGAGGAGCTTTACATTACTTGGTTATCTTTTGATACAAAATCTGCATTATTAATTTCAAAAAGTGATGCTGAAAAGAAAACGTGTGTTTTGGCTTCAAACCTAAACAATTAAAGAGTTTATGAAAATGTAAAAACGGCACAATGAGTATATTCATAATTTACCCTGGCACACTAAATTTTACCCAAAGTTATGCATTCACTGATAGCAATTAGTGTTTACTCACAACAACAAAAACAAGCTCATACGAAGGCAAAACTCAAACGGATACCTTCACAGGCACCTCATTTTTATTAAGATTATTTTCAAAACATATTGTTATGATAGATAAACTAGTTTTTTAGACTAACTTATTTTATACTTATTTTTGAACTATGCGCGAGTAGAAAAATAAAACGCAGATAGATAACTGAGATGTTTAAGCTAGATCATAATAATACTTAATCTGTGAATGAAACGCGTTACGCCACGATTTCCCAATATCAGATTGTTGATATCCCCACAATATGTTACATGCTGTTTAGTTTGAATGGATTTTATCAATAATAATAATTTAATTTGAACCAAAATAATCAGCAGGTGTGTAAAATACATATTGTAGGAACATGTTAAAATCTCTTAATATAAATATAAGGATAAGGTTAACAAAGGAGTAGAAATTCGATTTCCTTATATTGATAAAAATATTATCTATGCGGTATGCTAAATGTAAAAACATAGTTCTTATGTAAAATTCTACCTATATTAGTGTTTATTGAGTGTATATGTATGTGTAGGAGGAGGATAAAGTCATAAATAATATTCACCGCAACGAGACTAGCCAGTCAGGGTTGCTGGTAAATCCAGTATATTTTCAGATCCTTCCTGATCCACGAGATAAAGTTGAGAAGAAGGTGTATTCTCAATGCTGTAATGAAATAGTGTTACAGTGAAGGCGTATTATTCCTAGTTGTACCATAGCTGACGAATCAGAGGTTTCGTGACAAAACCGCTGTCTTGATAAAACGGCGGCAAATCTAAAAAATCTAAAATTATTGATTATATTGTTGTAAAATAATGACCAGATGCTGTGTAGAGAAGTGGAAACTTTTTTTAAGTTCAACACTGACTAATAATGATCTGTAATATATATATATATATATATATATATATATATATATATATATATATATATAATTTCAATAAACATTGAATCACAAAAAGTACTTGCTCCGCCGGGAGTCGAACCCGGATCTCTCACTTGCCGGGTGAATGTGCTACCATTACACCACAGAGCGCTTACTTTTTCCGATTCAATTATTTTGTATTTGGCCGTATCTATCACATATGCGTTTAAATAAGCAAACTAACATATGATCGGAAGACCAAATACCTGTCAAACGACTTTTTATTTACATTAAACTGTATAAATGGCAATAGCCTTATTTAATTTCAATAAACATTGAATCACAAAAAGTACTTGCTCCGCCGGGAGTCGAACCCGGATCTCTCACTTGCCGGGTGAATGTGCTACCATTACACCACAGAGCGCTTACTTTTTCCGATTCAATTATTTTGTATTTGGCCGTATCTATCACATATGCGTTTAAATGACAGGTATTTGGTCTTCCGATCATATGTTAGTTTGCTTATTTAAACGCATATGTGATAGATACGGCCAAATACAAAATAATTGAATCGGAAAAAGTAAGCGCTCTGTGGTGTAATGGTAGCACATTCACCCGGCAAGTGAGAGATCCGGGTTCGACTCCCGGCGGAGCAAGTACTTTTTTGTGATTCAATGTTTATTGAAATTAAATAAGGCTATTGCCATTTATACAGTTTAATGTAAATAAAAAGTCGTTTGACAGGTATTTGGTCTTCCGATCATATGTTAGTTTGCTTATTTAAACGCATATGTGATAGATACGGCCAAATACAAAATAATTGAATCGGAAAAAGTAAGCGCTCTGTGGTGTAATGGTAGCACATTCACCCGGCAAGTGAGAGATCCGGGTTCGACTCCCGGCGGAGCAAGTACTTTTTGTGATTCAATGTTTATTGAAATTAAATAAGGCTATTGTCATTTATACAGTTTAATGTAAATAAAAAGTCGTTTGACAGGTATTTGGTCTTCCGATCATATGTTAGTTTGCTTATTTAAACGCATATGTGATAGATACGGCCAAATACAAAATAATTGAATCGGAAAAAGTAAGCGCTCTGTGGTGTAATGGTAGCACATTCACCCGGCAAGTGAGAGATCCGGGTTCGACTCCCGGCGGAGCAAGTACTTTTTGTCATTCAATGTTTATTGAAATTAAATAAGGCTATTGCCATTTATACAGTTTAATGTATATATATATATATATATATATATATATTTATTTATTTGCTGTCTTATGTGTTACGTTAAAAGAAATAGGACGTTTTGAACAATTGTATCTGCTATCTGCTTCAGGTGTCACATTGTAAGTATACGTGTGTTTAGACAAAGGAGGTATTCAATGCAAAGCATTTAACACGCTAAAGTCAAGGGTGGCAATAACACAGTCGTACATTAATAATCCTAAACAGACCTGAGTCCAGCAACCACAAGAGTCCCTACTAATACAAACAAACAAAAATCACTACACAGCTCATATGTACCACTGATACATTATGAACGCAGCACTGCAAAGGAATGATACTGAGCAGGAAGTGCTGCATCATCATGGCGATCTAGCGCACCCGTTGGTGGCCACCCGTAAGCACCTATTTAAATATTCAACGAAATACCTTATGGATTTCCATACTTTAGAATTTAACAAATGTGCAATTATCGCAAATGTGTATTGTATCGCATTCTCTCGATTTATACACTTATTCTGTTTTGTATTTTTATTGCCTTATCGCTTGTATCAGCTATTGTGTAATTTATTGTAAAATGGTTTGTCCGTTAATAAATAAATAATAAATAATAATAATAATAAATAATTAAAATTTTATTCCACAAGCACTATCTCATAATTTACCGTAAGTTAATTTGTTGTACTATTTATTAAAAATAATCCCTGCTGGCTACTCATTTGGCATAAAAATGTAGTTTTATACAGACAGCCACAACAACTAAGAGCCACCACACTTAACTTACCTTAATAAACCATTTGGGTTGGACGATTATATTTTAAAATTCCTTAAATACCAAAACAGTTTTAGTTTTAGACCTAGAAGGACGAACCTAGACACCAAGTGTTTTATTCTCGCATCAGAAAAATACTAAAATTTTTATATTTTTAAATCAACGACCCATACGTGCTGATATATGTTCTATATCAAGAAGAACTATTTTTATTTTTAAACTTCCCGCTGGCTTAGAAAGATGATTTTGGATACATACGTTCCTCATCACCTAAATATGAAACTAAAGAAATTTTCATAAAAAATCAGCCACCAATAAAGGTATAAATGGAGTAGAAATACTAACACGAACTACGTATACTTTCAGCTTCTCAATGACCTACAAAAGTTAAATTTGGAACAAACGTAACTTTAGCTCCCAACAGACAAAGTAAACGTGTTTCATGAATATCACAAGTACCGGTTATACATTAGAGGTAAATTAGATGACAATGAAAGGAAATATACGCGTTATCCGAATACTTTACCAACATATATTTTTATATTTTCTCTAGATCTTGGCAATAATTCAAACTATACTATGGACTTAATGATAACAAATTAAAATATAGAAATATAATATTTTGAAAAACCATAAACAAATTCTACTAATTTAAAATTGATTGAAAAATAAAAAAAAAACTAACTATGAGTCCTTTTTAAAACCGGTTTCCATTGTATTTTCAAACGGCTAAATATTTCAGCACAACTAGTTCATATGATTCAACAAATTTACAATTCCTTTGTTATAATGATGACAAAGTAGGTAATAACAATGTTTAAGCACAATATACTAGTAATGAGATCCTCTAAGAATAATACACTGTCTAATGTTGGTAGACACAATCAGAACTGTATTGAACATAGACTTTCACAATCCTTAAAGAGTTGCATAACTAACTGTTCTACTTGTTTAAACGGATTTCAGTCTTTATTATTATACCTAATGGATCATTAATTTTCTCCATATTTATAAGATTTCAATGTTCAACACTAACGTTATTGTTGTCACCGCTTTAAAAATAATTCCTATTATTTTTGCAGTATTTTGAAGACAGTTTTCGAAAGTTAATTCTTTACTAGAAATATTTGTATTCGTGAACTCACTTGTTTATACGAGTAAATATGGAATGAAAGTGTTACAAGCTGTACATTGACACATTTGTGATGAATCAGAGCTTAAGATTGTTTACTAATCCTGTTAAGGATAAAAAGTGTACTATCTTCTTATGAAACTTCAATCTTTGTATCTAAGTAGCTGGTATTTAAATTGAGTATATATCTGCAAATTGTAATGTCGTTTTAATTAAAGTAGTTACGAGAACAGTTTATTGTGTTACACTTACATCTAAAGTATATCTGTATTCAATATTTTGTTAATAATAAATTTTTAATCCACGCAATTTTACATTATCAAAACAAAATATTGTAAGACGAGTACGGTATTTACATAATCCTCACACAATCGCAAGTAATGACTGCAGTCCTTTTAGGAACGGTTTGTGGCAGTAGCCCTTTCTTTATGTGCGTCTTCGCACTTTTGTCTTGCATCAGATATCGATGAAATTAATTTACAGTTTATAAATAATTGCAAATTATTCACCCAGTTGTTTTATTATAATTTTCCTGTGTGCATTTAATTTCATTTCATTTTTCTTCAAGAACTGAGCAACCTTACTGAAGAGTTCTCATAAAATATTGATAGCTAGGTTATTGTAAAAGATTAATTTAGAAAAGATACCGTTTAGATTAGATTTATATGATGTACAACTAGACCATGTACTACCGCTATAAAAAATTAAATATTTACTTTACCAACCTAAAGAAATGACTGTGTGCATCTCTGGTAACGCAGATGCAAACAAGTTTCGTCTTCCTGTCCGAGGTTCTCTCATCGTAAAACATGGGTTACTGTTGGGCGGCACGGCGTGGAGATTGCTGTATGTTTTAGCTGTGTGGCACCTCTGGTAAATCAGATGCAAACAAGTCTCGTATTCCTGTCTCGAGGTTCTCACATCGTAAACATGGTTTACTGTAGGGCGACGCGACGCAGTATATTGCAGTATGTATTGGCTGAGAGGATTAGGCTGAATGCTCGACCTGCTGCCTTCTCAGTATTATTTATAATATATTATGTTACTAAAAGGTAAGTTGTATTATGTTATCCTATTATATTCATTATTGAAAATCGTGCAGTATTTTTATCAAAACTCTACCTATGTATCACAGCTCTAAGAATAAAGTTGAAGTAAAAAATCTTTTGTTATGAAAGGCATAATAGATTCGTATTTAGCTTTATTTTTAATACGCTTCGAATAGTTTTGATTGATAATATTTACAAATTGAAGCTAAACTCATAGGGTAGACATAAGTCCTAATCGCAACAACTATACTCTTGGCTTAAAGGAAGTGTCTTCAGTCATTCAGCCATTAACATACTGCTATTTGATTAGTTTGGGCAACATTTTTCCTGTGCCTCATGGTAAGCATTTCTAACCAGAAACCATTTGATCTATCAGTTTGGGCAACACTTTTCCTGTGCCTCATCATAAGCATTTCTAACCAGAAACCATTTGATCTATCAGTTTCGGCAACGCTTTACCTTTGCCTCTTCAAAAGCCTTCCAAGCAGGGACCATTGGCCGGATAACAAAGTCCATATACGAATTAACCAATCAGTATCTCAACCCCTTTTTTTACTTATAAGAGGAAAAATCTAACAACCTAGGACAGCTTGTCTCACATTACCCGAGGAATATTACGTTCCTTCTATGTAAAATAGAAGGGGACATTTTTAAAATGCAGAATTTATAGCTCTGATCGTCGATGAAGACCCAATAAAGAATAGTTTCTGGGCCCGTTTTTTTGGCGTTGGGAACCATGATACTGCTTTCCACCGTTTTATTCTCCCATTATGTCTACGTGGAATCAGTGGTAAGATTATCTCATCCAACGTTCCTGTAGTGTCTTCGAATATGATGGATCATCTTATTCCACTCATCTTTGTAAAATTTTATCACATAACGTATTTAATTTCCTAGTAAAAAATTTACTAAACAATCATCTAGAAAATTTCTTTTATCCATCTTTATAGTTGCCTTTACTTTATTATTGTTTTCCGGACAGAATACATAAGGTACAAATTGAGCATGGGTATCTGTTGCCTAATTTTTCATCTTTATGTCTGTATTATTTTAATTAAAATATTAATATCTTAAAAGCTAATGAAATAAATCATATCAAATCGGATCAAGCGTTTATGAAGGCTAGTTACGGTACTAAAAAGAATATAATGATATTATATATAATATTTTCAAAATAACGGCTATTAAAACTTTTTTACTTTGAACTTCTTAAAAACGAGCAATTTCACACAAGGTTACCATTATTTAATTTTATGAAACGCCTAATATTACCAAAATGGTTTATATCGAATAATAAATAGCGATTTAGAGCAGTTTTCCTGTCGCAAGACATGACCCACATTAATGTTATCAACGAATAGCCAACAATACAAAAGTAAATAAACGATACCTTCAGAATATATTTGCCTATTGTGCTCAGGACCCGAATACTTTTATTTAAAGTGTTGCAGTACACTAGGACCTGTTGCTAAGGAATCTTCGTTTTATCTTAATAAAAAACCAATACAGATATTGTAAAACATCTATTATTAACAACAATAAACGTTTTTATGAGCAATAAAAAGAAAACCCAATTCCTTAATTAAAACTAACATGCTGATTTATTTACAATAAACTTCCATTTTATTCAAAACAACTTTTAAAACGAAATAAAATTCACTTTAACCAGGTTAACTGGTGCCTATTAAGAATAGTAAACAACTAGCAGAATATTATAGTAATATTTAAACAATAACGTTTATTTAATTGGCAAGAACATAGACCACCTGATTTATGGGATGGACAGCAGATTGTCGTGTGACAGTTTTAGTAAAGATATAAATTCTAAACAACTTAAAATAAATTCATTGGCATGAAATATTTGACTCCACACAATCATTAGGTAGGCCTGAAAATATATTAAAATTTTGCATCATAAAACACAAAAAGCACAAAAGACATACAATATTCTGGATCTTCCGTATATTTAATTTTTGTATTGCTAGATTGTCACTGAGAACCTCAATGTGAGCTATATCTGGTAGTAGTAAATCTTCTCTAAATCAGTGATGTATTGTTCCTGTTATTTCTTTACTAAAATTGCTGGGTTTTAAAGATATTTGAAGTTAAAAATGATCATGGCTGGTAACAAATAATATTAATGTATCAAATGTATAATATCCTAATATTTGTTTATAACTGGACTTGTTACTACAAAAATCTAACCCAAGTTTGTGAGGATTTAATTTTTAATGTTATATATAATTTTTTTATTAAAAAAACCTCTCAGGCAAAAAGATGGGTAACTAAGCACCGAAGAACTATGTTCATATGGTGAAATGTGTTTTTCTCGAGTTCAGAAATAATTATATATACCTAAAAAGAATTACAGGACACTGTGTTTAGTGATAGAGAATGATCCGAGATTAAACCAGATTTATTAAGCAGAGAATAAACCATGTAATGACTTACATTATAAATGTCATAATAGGAGTTCTTTGGTCTACATTGTTACAATATTTAAATTTAATTCCGAATAGCAACAATACAGAAATAAACAAGTATACATGTGTTGTGACCTACATAGCAGGTAAAGTGCTACAACAACATCGGTGTCTGCAACCTCAATCTCGAGATGGTTTAGTCACTGTTGTCTCCACTATACATTATGTTCCACACAAAAGAGGTTTAACATCATCAGATAAACAGCTGCACTTTGTTTATTCACAGGAAGTCATAGCAATGTTTATTTGTTTCTATCATTAGTGGGATGAAAATAATTTTATGTATTACTAGATAGTACCCGCGGCTTAGCACGAACGCAATTTTAAAAACTGCACGTATTATATTTAGTAAAAGTGCTTGTGATGTAATATAATGGAGTCGTATGAAAATTCTGTAGGATAGTTTTCTGTTTGAAAGTTAGAAGTTTTTAGGATGAAGACAGGTAAATTTTATTGATTAGTGATCATAGTTAACAGTGTCAGAATTTAACCTGATTCTTGTATCATGTTTTGCACGTGAGGAGCATTATGATTTGAATTAATTATATTTCCACCACTATAGCTGATTTCATTGTTACCCCGCGATCAAAAGAATACAAATACATAGGTCATGAAAAGCTTTGGCCTAAAAGCGATTACTTTCCTTGTCCTAGAATTTTATAAAACTTAAATTTAATTCCGAATAGCAACAATACAGAAATAAACCAGTATACATGTGCTGTGACCTACATAGCAGGCAAAGTGCTACAACAACATCGGTGTCTGCAACCTCAATCTCGAGATGGTTTAGTCACTGTTGTCTCTACTATACATTATATTCAAGACCGATAAACACACAAGACATTTACCATCATCAGATAAACAGCTGCACTTTGTTCCTTCACAAAAAGTCATAGCGATTCTTATTTGTTCCTATCATGATTTATATGACAATAATATTATGTATTACTACCTGGTGCCTCCTGCTTTGCATGCAATTTTCAAAATTCCAATCCTTATTATACTTATTAAAATTGCTTATGATATATATAATATAATGTAGTCGTATGAAACTTTTTCAAGACAGTTTTATGTTTTTCACGTTAGGAGCATTTATGGTTTGAATTAATTATATTTCCAACGCTATAGCTGACTCTGCCTTATTGCCCCGATCTATGGTTTGAACTAATTATATTTCCAACGCTGACTCTGCCTTATTGCCTCGATCAAAAGAATACATATACATAGCTCTTGAAAAGCTTCGGTCTAAATGCGTTTACTTCAATCCTTGTCTTTTTTCCCGGTTTAAGTTATTTTCAGTGCCATATTAGTTTGCCTTTTAGTCTCGACGGAGAAAAAAATATAAACTTATAAAGACAGAAGCCTACTTTGGTTAACTTGGTCTACTTCCGGCTGTTTAAATCCACTTACGGTGCCACCGTTGATTTAGTCGGTGATTTATCTCCGTTCACTTCAGACAAGTGATTACCTCATATTTTATAAAATATAAATGTAAACAGATATATTATGTAAATTTTATAAATTGGCTGAAAGTAACAACTAAATTTGGATAATAAAAAATGAATATTACCATTTTTCGATTTATAAAATAGCCCAGAAAACATTTCCAATCTTTATCTTTATAAAAATATTTCTCAGATTTCGTGGAATGTTTTACAAAAACAGTTGGCCAAAATGGTCCAGCCGCTCTCGAGATTACCACTTACCACCACATTTGTAATTTATTTTTATTTATAAGATTTAGTTTTAGAATTAAAGTAAACTAGGAGTAATTCTAGATTATTTAAATTATACTTCTTAGTTATTTAATAAGTTGGAATACAGAATATATGAAGGGTTTAATTAAGGGTTTAATTTTTTTTTAATCACAGAACAAACAAATTTGTTAAAAAACTGAGTACAACCATATGGTATTTCTACCTGTAACGTAGTAACACAAATGGCATGAAGAATTAATAAATGTATGAAATTTTGCATTCAAATTCAATGAAGCCTGTTACGCCACACGTTGCGTGGTAAACAAATAATTTGAATAATTAATTATATAAAGTGTATTATTATTATTATATTTATATAAATTTAGATTCCACTGATGATCCTCCACAAAACAGTAAATATTCAACGTTTCAAACTCTCGTAATGTACTATTAAATCACAAAATTTGGATAATATTAGTTCTATGCTAACAAAATAATAATTCATTGATGGAACGCCAAAACAGATTTGAACAGAAGACCAAATAAATTTGCCAAGAGTACCTTTCGTGACCAAGACAGTTTCAAAGGTTTGAAACAGATACTTGTCGAAATAAATAATAATACCCTTCAGAGTGTGGCTAAAGTGTCAAACGTGGTTAGATATTTTGTTTGTGGACTCTTGAGGCTCCATAAACAGAACTGAAAAAGAATAAATAGGTTGCAAACACAATAAAGATCCCAGTATAATATGGTACCAAAACAAGTACATAAAATATTTAACTTTTACTAAAAACAGAGGAATAAAAAACACTTAATTAATTTTAATTATTTCACTCGTAATCAGGTTTAAGGAGTAATTCATTCGACAACGATTACACAATTTTAGAAATCAAGTTCATCTGTACAAAGATATTTAGCTCTTAGAGCAAGATCCTTGAAATAGACTTTTTTACATATTGTGGATGGCAGCTTTCATAATGTAAGTATTGCATACGTAAACGTAAAAAAGTAAACGTTGTGTAATAAATCATCTACACCAAGAAATGTTACTGAATCATGTGATATTTTCCAGGTAAATTCAAGTCCCGAATATCAATCATTTAATAAGTTTAGAAATAATTCAAGATTTCCTATTCCATTATTACAAACAAGAAAGATCTCATTAATATAACGAAACTATTCCAAAGATTGAAATTGCTGAGATGAAAAATCTTTTTTCAGGAAGTTCTATACAAAATTAAAGTGGCTCCTTTTGTTCCCAATGTTGTCCCTTTGATTTGAGAAAGGTTAAAATACTTAAATTTTTCATGGTCAAGAAAATAGTGATTAAATGGGTGATACAATTAGAAGTAGGTAGAGAGTTTTTCGGTCTGTTACCTAAAAATTTCTCAATTGCTTCAATGGTCTCATTTTGGGAAATACTGATGTAGAGCGAATACCGTCAACTGAAGTGATTGTTAGGTTATTGGATAGTGGTTGTGGACTTCCCGACAATACTTCCAATTATATAGGACTACTATACTTTCTCAATAGGTTGAATAATTTAGACTATGTATGGAGAAATGTTTTATGTAAGAATTCCAATACAAACAACAATGGGCCGAACCGGAGGTCTTACCTGTTTATGTGTCTTGGGTAACATATAGAATACAGGTGATTTTGTTTGCATTGGCATCAAAGTTTTAATCATATTACTTGAAATATTTTGTTTTGGACCATTTTCTAAAGGAAAATTTTAATTCCAAGCACTAAAATCATTAGAATGGGATCTGTCCAAAATTGTATACGGTAGAATTTTACAGTTACCGTCTTTGTTTAGCCTCATTAACATAACCAACACTATTCACGATAACTGTAAAATATTCCTTATCATAATTTAAAATTATGATATTTTTTAATATTTAAGTGACTTTATGGCTTTTTCAATAATATATTGTGGAAAATTGTTTATAAATGTTTGATCTTATTGGCTAAATTACATCTAAAATCCGCTCAAAAGCACGGTCACTGGGCAGGGGTGGGAGCTGCCACACATTACTTTAGTTAAGTTTTTTCAGGAAAATTGGTAATGGTTCATTGACACATATATACAAAAATATTCTTGTACAACGTGATAATAAAGTAACAGAACCGGAGGATTGGATGTGCGAGAGACACTAACCCACTGAAGAAGCTAATGACATCACGTGACCTTCGTTATATTTAACGAGCTGTGGACTTCCGTCATTTAATACTATACCTTGCTTTCTGTTATATCAGACTTGGCAAAGCGTTGAATAAGACGAATTAAAAGATGTGTTAATGTTATTTATATTATTACAAGTATATTTTAGAATATTACATGAAACATATGAAACTTTATTTATGTAAATTTTTTATTGCCGCAGGTTTTTTGTAACACTGAGAGCTCCACAGCTACTAGACAAAAGTTTAGCTTGTATTAAGTATTATACAAATATGTATTTTTTCCAAATTCTTAAAAGTTTGAATGTAATTGTAACTAATTATTACAACAAATTTGGACATAAAATATAGCACTGTATGTTATTAATTTCATTCCAACATATATAACAAAATGCATTCTTTGTTTAAAGTTTGTTAATGACGATGTATGAATTGAAAGGATTATAGAATTTCAGACATTTGCGTATTTGGAAAATGTCCGAAATCCAACAACGTTTAATACGATAATAAACAATTGAATCGAAATAAAACCTAAGCCCCCTTGGCTTGCGCCTTAGAGAAAAAGTAGTGAATACATCCACTGAATCTGAGAAAAAAGTAGTTAGCGGTTAAAGAAAGAATATGACATACTCGTTGCAATTTGTTAGCAGAAGTACTTATTAAACTTGAAGAAAACTTGGAAAATATAACTAAGCCTTCAAGAAACTTGTATAATAAATCACTTTTATTATGTTTAAACAAGTACAGTATTGAAATAAATTCTTTTATAACTGAAAAAACTTTTAAAAGTTAAGGGACCTATTCTAAATTGTCGTAGAACATTAGTGAATCTGAATTACATATATATATATATATATATATATATATATATATATATATATATATATATATATATATATATATATTATATATATACTCTAACATCTTTTACAGTAATTCATGTTTATGTAAGTGTATGTATACGTAAGAATTGTAAATGTTTGAAAAATAATTATATCATTTCAGGATAGTTATATTCATACCAACAACAATCTTAAGTAAGGAGTCAGATGGATAACGGGTTTAGAATTCGGGTCGTTTGCTCTTATAACGTTTTAAACTTTGAATAACGTAATACTAAGCCTTCAATGAACTTGTGTAATGAGTCACTTTAATTATGGTTAAACAAAGTACTGTATTTCAACAATTTCTTTTACGTCTGGTAAAGAGTTTAGAAGTTAAAGAGTTATTCTGAATTGTCGTAAATTATTTGAGAATCTAAATTCTATCCGTACATTTAATATAGTAACAGTTATTCATGTTTATGTAACTATATGTATATTAAAGATTGGTAAATGTCCAAAAACGTAGTACCTTTTTATGATATTTATATTCTAACCATTATCAATATTAAGTAAGGAATAACACGGAAAATCTACTTAAAAATTTGGGAAAGCTTTTTGTGTCCCAAAACCAAACAGGTTCAGAAACATTGCTTCAATTTGCCTTATACAAGGTGTACAATCTTCATAACATTGTTCCGCTATAAATACATTTAGGTTTTCCTACATGTGTCGTTTTATATTATAATTTCAATGAGCAGCATTGGATGGCTCTCTAAAGGCAGATGATTTATGTGAGATCAGCTGGTCGACTCTTGTCTCAGATTGGTCGAAGCAATAAGGCATGCCCCTTTAGGCTGAATTGGATTGGCGTGAGTCGGGTCGCTGCGCTGCAGCGTCCTTTTATGCCCACTTTGGTTTGACAGTCTCTAGAGCTTCCTCTTTGTGTTATGGCGTCACTGGACAGAGCACATTGAGTATTTCGCTTTGCCACGAACCTGTCTCTTTCCGAGGTTTATTGTTCTGTCCCCTCATCCCGCGTTTAAATGAAGTAAGGTACTGTGCGTTTACAAGTTCTGCATTCCTCCCTCTACGCTGCCAAATGACTCTTAAGTTCGCTGCCAAGCGACTACTGTTCGAACTCTAAACTATTTTCAAGTGCACAGACAGTGTGAGGATCTTGTGACAATATTTTATGAGGAAATGAACCAAACTTTTGCCGAGCTACATAGGAGATGAAGATAAATATGAGTTTGGGACTCCTGTACTAACTATTTAACCACTATCCATTTTTGTACTTTCTCCTCTACTACTCAGTAAGTATTTGAAATTGTTTGTAACTAGTCCAGAGCATCACGTAGTCCAGTAGGTTCGATTCTATTACTTTATAGTATTAATTTAATACTATATGTAATATAAATTTAGTAAATTTATACTTTAATTCCTATACATAATTTTCGATTGTAGTTAAATATTAAAACCCTATTAAATTTTATCCATTACAAGTCGAATTATTGTTTGTAGTCCTTGTGACAGCCAGTAACCGAATAACAAGTATTTTAGTTACACTCATTGGAAAACATGTATAAATTTAAATTTTAGTTACTGCAAAACAATTGTCCGAAGATATAACTGTTTTATTTATACATATTTTTACTCTTACTATTTTAGCTATTAGAATTACTATATATATATATATATATATATATATATATATATATATATATATATATATATATAGCACCAAGCATGCCTCCATCAACGCAAGCGATTCATGTATTTTAAACTATATACAACCATATGGTAGTATGTTGAAATATGGTATAACTTGCACTAACAAATGTTGAAAGTAACTTAAACCATTCACAAGGACACACTTCCAGCACGCTGCACGCTGCCTGTGTGATAACGACCTACTTCCTTCCTGTTAACACCTTGCCAATCTCTTTAAAGATAAATCCGTTTACTCTCTAATTTCCACTCGACTTATCTCGTTAACTTCGTCTTCACTATATTTAGTATACTATTCATTTGTTAATTCACATGGATAAGAAGACTTTGAACACCATCGAGACAGTATTTGAGTACGGGTGAAATATTAATGTATAAAAATATTTATCGGGTTTTCCAATACTTGTATATAATACATATTATTGCACAAAAGGGTAAGTACAACTTTTGTTAACCTAATTCTGTTCTAACTGGTTTAAACCTTTCTTTAAGGTTTATTTACGGTATATTGGACACATCATATGTGTATCCAATATACTAATGTGATGTATATTCATTTAATGTTTTGAACACCACAATCTTAGATCAAGTTCATGTTTCATAATTCATGTTGTTTTAATTCAGGATAACCACGACTACACTTCACTAAATTTACAGAAAACATTATTGCATTTATAGTGAGTATAATCGTAGTATTTTGTAACATGTACTCGAATGATTTTACTTTAAATTAAATTTTCATACGTAACACTTACGTAACATATTCCGTCATGTAATCAAAGGAAAAATTAATTTTTACAGTGTACTACGTGAATCTTAAATCAATAACAAAAGAGTACTGTGTAACAGATTGTCTTTAAGCAATAGGTACAGATGTACTTTCATTAGGATTGTTATTTTATTCATAAAAGTGACAAAGTAAATGTAACACAAATTTCTCTAATTACTTATGAAGTGTATTGAATACATGATTTAAAAAAACCAAGTCTAATTTTGTTCAGTAGTTGTAGTTATTAGTCAAAATCAAAGTAACAAGAAATATCTGACATTAAATTTAGGGTAACGTTAAATTAACCTTGTTATGTTATTAACTGTGCGTTAGCAAACGTATCATTCTAGTTGAGGAAACTTTTAATTTTTACCTCTCTATCTGTCTATTTGCCCGTACTATATCTCGATAACTATTCTATAGAACTTTGTATGAAGTTTAATTTCTTTATAGGCAACATTGTGAATGCCACTTCATGGAATTTTGCTAGCGTTAGCGAATATTTTACATTGGTCTTTTAGGTAATCATGATGGCAACAAAAATAGCAGGAGAGATAAATTTGTAAAAAAAATTTAATCTAATCATATAGGATTTCAACATGTGACTTTATTCATAAAGTAAAAGAGAAAAGAGTGAAAATCCAATGTTAAAAGTAGGAGGCAATATTTCATTTTAGGGCTCTATTGCGCTCTATTACCTTCCTTAGTTCACCGGAACTTATTATTTAAAATTAACGAAATTGTTACGAAACCTATTTAATGATAAAAATTTAAATTTATCAAGTGGCATGATATCTCTATAACAATTTTATCTGTAAAGTTTATATTTTGTTTTAAACTTCATTTATAAATAGACATGTTCATCTATGGAAATTGGCTGAGCGCCATTTAAGCCTCACTCACTCAGTAGGCTGATATAATATTTCTTTTATCTTTAGGAGAGACGTAAAAATGTCTTTTCTGAACGTTTGTATGTCTGTCTATCGGTTTACAGGACATCTCGAGAATTAAATAATCTATATAATTGAATTTTGCATGCAACCTCACTGAAGCCTGTTGCGCGACACTTGGTGTAGCGTACTTCTTACTTGTGTAACGTTATAATGAACCTAATAATGTTTTATATAATCAGGAACACTTCGACTTGTATTATGTTTTACATCTAGGGTATTACTTTCCTACCCATAATGTAATGCTTTATCCAGTAGGTAGTTTTATTTCAAGATTCAGTGGTATCAGGTTTCAGTTTCAATCATCAACTCAGAAACGTGTAATCGGAATAGTTATATGGCACTCAAACATAAACTATGGTTTGGCTATAGCCTATTACTGAAGATATTGTTGTCCTCTGCAAGACAATATAGTGTGGTAAGGAGCTTAGCGCTGTGATTATGCAAGCAACAACCTCTTTGTCTTTTGGGAATATGGTTGACTATTCAATTCTGTTGTTGGTTATACAAGTCTGTTTAACTTCAACAATACACAACTATGGTTTAGTTTTATAATCTATTACTGAAGATATTGCTATGCACCGCAACAGAATGTAATGTGTGATAAGGAGCTTATCGCTGTGATTATGCAAGCAACAACCTCTTTGTCTTTTGGGAATATGGTTGACTATTCAATTCTGTTGTTGGTTATACAAGTCTGTTTAACTTCAACAATACACAACTATGGTTTAGTTTTATAATCTATTACTGAAGATATTGCTATGCACCGCAACAGAATGTAATGTGTGATAAGGAGCTTATCGCTGTGATTATACAAGCAACAACCTCTTTGTCTTTTGGGAATATGGTTGACTATTCAATTCTGTTGTTGGTTATACAAGTCTGTTTAACTTCAACAATACACAACTATGGTTTAGTTTTATAATCTATTACTGAAGATATTGCTATGCACCGCAACAGAATGTAATGTGTGATAAGGAGCTTAGCGCTGTGATTATGCAAGCAACAACCTCTTTGTCTTTTGGGAATATGGTTGACTATTCAATTCTGTTGTTGGTTATACAAGTCTGTTTAACTTCAACAATACACAACTATGGTTTAGTTTTATAATCTATTACTGAAGATATTGCTATGCACCGCAACAGAATGTAATGTGTGATAAGGAGCTTATCGCTGTGATTATACAAGCAACAACTTCTTTGTCTTTTGGGAATATGGGTTGACTATTCATTTCGTTGTTGATTATACAAGACTGTTTAACTTCAACAATACAAAACTATAGTTTAGTTATAATCTATTACAAAAATATATTGTTGTGCTCTGCGAGACAAAATAATGTGTGATAAGGAGCTTAGCGCTGTGATTATGCAAGCAGCGACAGCTTTGTCTCATGGGGAAATGGTTGATTTTACAGTTCTGTTGTTGGTTATACAAATCTAAACTTTAACAAAACAAAAATAATTTGGATTTATAAATAGTTAAGATTGATCTATTAAAAATACAACTAAATTGACTTTTCCTAGACAAAGTGTTTCTAAACTGTCATATATGTAATATTTTGGGAAATTGTTCTTTTCGATAAGATAAATTTACCACATATGTGGACCAGAAATACATAGTTTACCATAAGTATGTCTGTATGTGTTTTTGATGATTCCAAAATGGATCTAAAAAAAAAAAGACAGGTCTATAGTTTTAGTAAGTTATAGGTGAAGTGCAACTAATATATAACCTATGAAATTTAGGACAAGTCCTAGTTTAATCAACATATAATGTGACAAAGCTTAATTAGTAGTAAGAACCCGGATACTACTTACTTAAAATCGTATCCTTGCCTGTATGAAATTGCGATAAGTCTTGATAGAAATGTTGTAGAAGTTAAAAGTTGGTACACAAGATCGTTTCTCTTGCTTAAAGGAAGAACTAATTCATTTTGAATTGAAAAGGCCAAAATTAAAGATAAAAATAAAATTCCAAGATTTGTATATTGGACTTATGAGTAAACACAATGGTAACGAAAACACTGCTAAGTAAGAAAATTTGTAAAAGAAAACTGAGTATAGTCATATGACGCGTGGTCATGTAAAATATCAATACTTGTGATGCAGTTACTTTAGTGGATTGCTTAGTAAGGATTTTTATGTTCTTTCGGGTTCTTTAATATTCCAATTTGTCAGTTTTTGTCGTCTAACATATTGCTCTCGCTATCTTTGAACAACGTTATTAAATAAAAAGGTAAAAGCCCTCTCTAACGCAACCTGAGTATCAACAGGTTAAAGGTGACTTCTGAACCACCACCAAAATAACTTTGTTAGATTTTTAGTTGGTTTATTAGCCTTATTTCTTGGATTTGAAGAATTTTATTGAGTTAATATTTATCTTGAGCTATTCATAGTGCTGCCAAAAGTGGCATTAAACATATAATTAACTAATTGTAACATTCGATCCCCCAGTATAAAATATTTATTGCGTAGAAGAAGTAAAAAAACCTGTCAATAAAAAGACACATTCCTAACAACTGTGTTTTCTTTTTCTTACAGTTCTTAAATAATCCTTGCTTAATAATATTTTCTCACAATTCCATTACTCTAAGCAAAAAGTAATTTTATCAGCAGTGTTGCACTTTAAATCAAATTGAGCCACTGAACTATAAACATAGTATTAATATTGAAATTCTGACAGGAAACATCGCTGAGACGGCGAATGAACAGTGAACAACCGACTGAGGTAAGCTGGAAACCCAATACTGGTAGATATTGAGCACGCCAAGGCAATACAAGGCGTAGGGTAAGAAGCTTAAAGTCCCCGAGTACTTTGTCCGTATTGACTATCTCCCAATTCTATATGAGCCGATGCTACTTTGATACGTTCTTATAATTTTAAGTCCAACCATTCTACAAAAGTAGTCTGACTCATCGCTAATCCCCATCATGTAGCGATCATTAACGTGTAGCGATCGCTAATCCCCCACGTGTCATTAACACGTGTATATATCTTAAACAAAATATAAACATCAGATAGTTTTTAGTTTACAAGGTCTAGTTTCGTTTTACTCTTTGTATAGGGAAATTTTACTTGCTTGCTTAATTGAATATTTGACATCAGAACATCTTGATTCTGAAGTAGTAGAGAAACTTTGCCTACCTGACACATTTTGCTTCATATTGTCGAAGTATTTATTAAAATCTATTAAATAAATTTTTAAATAAAAGTGAGGTGAAATTTTAGTTTGTATATATATAGTCTTGTGAACTCTTTTTCCCATGCCTCAATAATCAAATATCAAGATTAGTAAATTTGAAAGTATGCTTTCTACCAATGCTAATTTCAGAGCTATGTGGCTACATACTGCCAATCAGGGGTTTCGATAAAGTTACAATAGCTAAACCACAAGGAAGTTGCTTCGAGAAGGATATTAATTCGGGCTACAGACCCCTCCCAGTGATCAGTACTGACCTGATGGATGATGTATTATAGAAGGGCATGAACTTAAGGTAGTAAAATGAGTGAGGTTTAATAGCAATGGTAAATAATGATTTCGGATATATTGGCGAGAGGAAGACCCATAAATGACCCCGTTATGCAGACTAGTGATTTTAATTGTGTGGTACTTAAAGAAGGAGAACAAAGATTCCCGAGCCTGGTATCACTAGGTGCAATAAGGTGTGATGGTAAATATTCATCCTAATGACTATCTGGCTATCTAATACGTGGAGATATTTGCTAATAAGAAATTTTCCAAAACGTTGCATAGCATTTTTATAGAAATAAGCAAGATAAATGCCAAAAAATATAGCAAAAACGCCAAATGTAAGAACGTGTAGCATTTAATTGTGCGATTTATCTGAAATTTTCAATTTTAAAGAAATAAGTCTAAAGGAAAAGATGTAGCTATATATTAACTGATCTACGGGGCTGTTATTGACAAGATATTGCCAGAATTCGTCATTTTTAAAATTGACATGTCACGATAATCTTATATACTGATTCCAAAGACAACGAAACGTGATATGAAATTCCTGATCTGGTTGTGTTATTAATTTTAGAAATCCTCTCCGAAAATTAAATTGTATATTTTAATTCAGAACTGATACTGAATATGTTTGGATTCAAAGGGAAAGTTTCTAGTATAAAAACGTTCTATGATCTTTGGCGGGAAGTTTATTTACGAAATGTTTTCATTAAATATCGTGTTCAAGCTACGACTCCTAGTCAGTAAAACGATGTGGTTTGATGTCATTTTATTGAACATGATAACTTTATAACGGATCATATAACACACTTACGGTTGCAAGGTACTCCCATTTTCGTTCAAAGAAAAAGCTTTATTCACCCTGAAACTAAATATAAAACATTGCAATATAAACCAGACATCACTAGAAAACAAAACGCAAATTTTGTACTGCGAAATGTTCATGGCAGATCTTTAATTTGTAATAAGATATTCAACTAATACATGAAGCCAATATCATTTACTACAATACAATCAATGAATACGACCTAAATTGAAAGCAATGTAAAGTGGTATTTTGGTGAAAATATCCAAGAATTTATTTCATTAAGAATTCCTATGTTGACTTTGAGGAATGGAGGAGCGCACTGTGTGGAATTAAAATGAGGCGAAGGCCGAGACAGCTGGGCTCATACTGTTTTTCTGTTAGGCGTAAATATATCTTTGCGTAATATATATATTCATTTTCATTCCATTACCTTTAGTAAATTTCAATTATTCCATCTGATTATTTTTTTCCAAAGGGATTATTTTACCTGGTACTGTATCAATTTTAAGAAATTTGTAGAAGATAATTTATTTGTAGTTTACTTTAACCATTTTAACTCCTATATTTGGTTTTCTGTTAGTTTTTTGTTCTAACCCATTAAATTTTGTTGATTTTTGCTTCTCACTGAAACTAATGAATTAATTTTAACGTTATATTACATATTAATTATTTAATAACAGTTCGATAAGTATTAACAGTAACTTATTGCAAACATTATGATTAGTACAAATAACTGTAAGAAATATTCATGATCAAAATGACGATTTAAATATAATTTTTTTATTTACATCACCATCGAATTCAATATACCAAAAATTGTTTTCTTATTTATGGGCATGAATTTAATCATAGCATGGGTTTTATTTCACAAAGTTGTTTAGAATTAAATTGTAAATTAAAATTTAAAATTAAACCTACTTGTTTTTAAAGTGAAGATTGGTATCATATTTTATACACAAAAACTAAAAACATATATATGCACCTACCCCTTTTTGCAATATCATGTACCGAAATCAACATATCAAAACCCAAAACCTTCGGTATGGTTGGGAATTGAATTGACATATAATCAATAGTGGATATAATGTGTACTAGAATAGGTTTGAACGGGAGTTTTACTGGATGATTTATACTATATACGGAATTGTAATGGTTTAAAGAGGAAGCACGAGAGACCTGAAGGATGTAATACCGAAAGAGTATATCAGCCCTGAAAGACGGATCCTCTATACTTCTGATTACTTCAAGTAGTCATTCTATTAATTATTCTCAGAGTTTAAATTAAATACCTGCATTCAGAATATTGTAAACTTACTTATATGATCCCGTACTTAATACTGTGTAGCGTTTTTAAACCTATATTGATTTATTTTTTTAATTAAAACTTAAATTAAATGAAAATTTTGGGATGGAAATATTGGGATTTAATTTTAGATTAGATTGTGAAAAGTCAGGGTAAAAATGAACATGTAATCCTTTGGCAAGTTAGTACTGGTAGTTTTAAATTGTTAGGAAGGCAGGTTGACTGCCTTAAATTGATTAGAACTTGTCTTGTTGGGACTATTGTTCTCCTTGTTTGATACAGCTGGACCATTGAGAGAACACCGCGGATGTCCTGCAAAGTTGATTGGAAAGGGAAGTATTTAAGCGCCCGCTCATAATTTTAGCCCTTCTTTTGGTCATTTTCGTGAGTTAAGTTGATTACAGTGTGCCGTGTTTCTTAATTTTTTTCCGCGAGGGATTTTGAGGTAAGCACCACATTTATTGTACGTTTTATTGAAATAGTCTTCCTGATCTGATATTAAATTAATTTTGTTGTCTGTTTTATAGGAAACAATTAAATTCATAGAAACTACAGAGCAATCTGCATAATTAATTCTCGATGAACAATAGAGCATAATAGAATCATACAAGTTACAGTTGGTTCAATCTTGCAAGAGAGGTGAATTAAAATTGAACTTTGTTTAATAACTTTAATTTAAGGTTGGAAATTTAGTAATTTATTAATATTTAACTGGAACTGTTTTATTGTGAATTATTGATTGGAAATTAATTGAACATTAATAATTGTTTGAGAGAGTTGTAATCTGAATTGCAGAGACTTGAAAGTTAAGGTTCAACTAGTGTAAGGAGAAGTTTAAATTTTTATTTTTTGAATTTTGAGTGAACTTAGAAGTGAACATTTTTATTTTAGTTATTTGCAAGTGGTATTTGATTTTTATTTTAAAACTTCATTGTTTTATTTTAGAAGAGAGCTCTGATTTTTAGTTTGATATATTTGATTAATATTTTTATTTCTTGCCAAAGGAACTTTTAAATTTACTAAACGGTTTGTTAAATTCTTTGTGGAAAATAGAGTGATGAAAATTCTGAAACGTTAAACTTATTAATTTGCCAGTTTAAAATAAATCCATTGTTTTTATTTAGAACTGTAATTTTTATTTTAGACAAACCAGTTAATATTTAATAGTTAACCAATTTAGTAATAAATTGTACTGAATATTCACTAGGAGCTTACTAATAAAAAAATATTTTATATCGTCTTGGATGTCTCATTGATAATTTAAATATTAATACTCTGGAATATTAATATCTACAATCCAAGTCGTTATATACTGGGTCAAATAGGATTCTACAAAAATTTAATATAAATTTTTCGATTGTTATAACTGAATTCAATAAGATTTTTAACAGTATATGTGATGAATTGTGATAATTATTCAATTTGCAAAAAATAAGGGACATGTTGATCGCTTCATGCCATCTCTCCTATTGCGGAATTCCTCTTATAACAAAGTTTACCAAAATAAATTCAAAAAAACAATTTTTTTTACTCAGATAGTGATTTTACGCACAATTTAGTGATGTTTTATTAGAAAACATTCGGCATTCCTTGTACGGACACGTGGACAAAGGAACAAACAGACATAAACTTTTGTTACATAACTGTGGAATAGGTTTTCAATTGCGGTTATTATTCAACCGTAGCCATTTCTATAACTCATAAAAGCAAAACTCGGAAATGAAATCCAATATGTATGACTAGATCAACAATAAATAAAAAAAATGAATACCAAAATGTTTAAAAGTAAAATGTATTATAATAACACCAATATAAAATATTTTTACATTTATCTTAACTGTTAGAAAGCTGACATTGCAGTGAAATAAGGGGTATAGAATACATCTGTATATCTAAGTATCTATGTGTATAGTAGATACTACCCATTTCAAATTTAGATTTCCCTAGAAATAACTAATTACATTGTTAATACTTATTACATAATAATTAACTAACAATGTAGGAGTACTCCATACGAATTTTGCTTAGAAGGCTTCGCTGAGAATGCTAAGAAGATTTTTAATCCATAGCTCATTTCATTCTTTCATGTCCTGGATAGATTTATATACACACAAACAATTATAAGAAAAAAATGTTTACATCCCCCAGCGAACTAAAAGCAATACTCTACTTAGCAATAGTCTTCAATGACGCTCAGCTAGATTCAATTATTGGATATGCAGCATCAGAGAGCTTTTATTGTCTATGTAGAAAAAAGTTTGATGCCAAACTTACAGTCTACGGATGAAATCTTTCTCGAGAAATCTTGTCACATTATACAGTCATAAGTTAGTTAAGTTAGGTTTCTTAGCAGTTTAGGAAACCTGTCTGGACTCCAAGATGTTTTCGAGTATGTTTTACCCTTTCCATTCTTATCTTTTCTATTCTTGTGTTATGTATGAATTACCTTTCCACCTGATAAAGGGTATGGATTTAAATTCTTTAAACGTTGTTGTATACATTTTGTAACAATGGAAAATAGCCAAAATCGTATTATATATTCGACCCTTTCATCGGCAATAACAAACATTAAACAAAGAAAAGTATGTAAGTATATCTTAAGACATGAATGTGGTAAAGTATTCAAAAATTCAATAATGGTGGTATATTGTTTTAAAATTTGTGGTATAAATTACCTTTCACATGCATCATAGTTTACTATTGGTCAAATTGATAAAGAAGTAATTTAAACCAAAATAGTAAAAAATGCATAAATCAGCTGTTTATGGCAAATAAAAAGCAAGCAAATTAAATTCCACGTGGTCTAAATTTATTTAGACTGATTTCACATAACAAAATTGATGGTTTAATTTAAGCTAAAATTCAAAACTCCACATGGTCTAAATTTGCTAATTAAAAAGACACATTCTGGATTTTAAAACGAGTACTTAAATTGTCTGATGGATATTTTGGTTTTGTCATTTTAGCTGTTGTCTGATAACTTGGAAAATGTGAAAGCTTTCGGATTTACTACAAGAGGTTCTACAATCCTTATTTATAGACAAACAGAACAGATTTCCCCCTCCACCCAACACAATTGCTAGAATTAATGTATAATCTGGTTAAAAGTCCAATAGCAATGGTCAATAGGGTCATTTATAAAACAAAGCAGATACTCCCAAAGAACCCTTTGCAGCTGCGATGGCTGTTGAATGGGGAACAAACGGCTGAAGCTGAAAACCCAATACTGGTGGATATTGAGAAAGGCGAAGCAATACAAGACGTATGGGGTAAGAAGCTTAACGTCCCCCAAGTACTTATTAGTACCAACCGTAAAACCTTTATTGTTCAAATAACATCTATCTATAATATAAAAGACTATAATTAAATAACCAACCTCTGAAAATAACTCATTTAATAGTGATTTGACGTTTAGTCAAGTTTCATTATGTAATTCAATAATCATTTATTTGAAATCAAATCATGTTTATTAAAATATATACACATAATTCGCAAAATACAATATTAATTATTAAACAGAATAATTTCAAGTTTTAGTAATTAGTTAGACATTGATTTAGACATTATTCTTTATAAAACAAACATAAATTAACCTTTAAATATTGTATTTTGGTGTATTGAATAAATTGTTAAACTTAACACTTACAAATGGCTGCATATTAATGGTATAGTTGTGAGTGAGCCTAGCGTAGCCTAGTAATACCGAATGTGTAAGCTAGAAATGCTATCTTAGGAAAGTAGTGTGAGAAAACTCAGTTTAAATTGTGACAATGGCTGCTTCAAAGTGCTATGTGTGCATAAAGCAGTGCACGGTTTTATACAAGCAACAGCATAGATATCCATAAGACTCAAACGAGTATTTTTATTTTATATAAGTTTAGGGTTTAATTAGGTACACGTTAAAAAAGTAAAGTAAAGAATGTCTTATTTTACCATGCGAAGTTAGGGCTAAGAAGCCCTCTCTAACACTTTTTACACGTTCATTTGTTGTAAAAAGCTTACATGTCGATCTATTAGATTTGAGTACCAGCAAGCATTTGGTATAAAAAAACTAGTAGTTCATAAACAATGAAAGTGTGGTTATAATTGGCGTATAATTTTAGTAAAATTTATTATATTTCTGAGCAAAACAAATTTATAATAGAATGATTATATAGATGCGGAATAATCTACCAAATAACACATATACTTGTACCCACCAGGTACTTACACATACAAAGAGAAATAAAAGAACTGCTTGAATGGAGAACATAAGAGCTGAAGAACTGTCATTTTGTCGAGTTCGGCTCTGTTGGGAAATGCACTATAAATTGAGTGGAAACCGATTCAAATGTTTAAAACTCCCCTTTTACGGCTCCTCTTTAAACCAGTATTTTGTGATCACCAACAAATTTTAATGCATTGGCGTCCAGGCATAAAAGGTTTTATGATGTTCTCTTAACTAATCAACCCAGCACAATTCAATAATATGAAAAGTAAAAGAAGACTTAGTTTTAAGTCTGCAGGGAGACAGTTGTATATATAGCTCTTCTATATTACAGTAATTCATTATTTTTCTGACCCATAAATTGTAAGAAATAGATGTAATGAATATTTTTTATTAATATAGTAAATAGTTTGAAAGCTGAATTTAGTTTTTAAGTGAGTTTAAGAACCTTCGATATAATATTTTTGTAGACAAGCACCATCCTAACTCTATTTGTATCGACCCAGTATTACCACACGAACTTCTAGTAGTAATAAATTCACTTAAAAATAACACTGCGCCTGGTATTTATGGAATAACTAGTAGCTTATTGTATACAATTACAACTGTTTTGGATGCATTATTATTTGTTATTAATTTAAGTTTACAAGGAGGTGTTTTTCCAAACAAACTTAAACATGCTGTTGTACCTATTTTTAAGAGTGGAACAACAATTCTTAACTAATTAATTATCGTCCCATATTATTTTTGTCCTGCTTCTCTATGGTTTTTAAAAGGTAAATTGAAGCAAAAGCTAATCAATTTTCCGAATCTAAAATTTATGTTTTAGTACTAATCAATTTAGTTTAATCTTTGGTTTCTGGTTTATAGTTTTCATATTTCAAAACATAAAAAAGCTTTTGGTACTGTAACCCAGTATTACGTTATAAAATCTATTGAAATGTGGCATTAGAGGTGTTATTCATAATTGGTTTAAAACTTGCTTAATTGGTAGAAAACAATGTGTCAAAATTAAATCAGTTGTAAATTAAATGGGAAAAATTAAAAGCTTTTTTCCTCATGCATCGGTTTTGGAGCGATTTTGATTATTATTATAATGATCATTGCATTGCCAGATTTCAAGGTAGTGTAACACTTTTCGCAGATGATATAGTCTGTGGTACAGTAAACGAGATTAGACAGAAATTGATATAGCAATTAATAACGTCCTTGACTTACAATGGTGGTATATCATAATGTTGCTAAGTAGTGAAAAAATCCAATTTTGTTCTAAAAAAATATTGAATTTATTGATCCATGTTTTATAAATGTGCGAATTGTATATAGAGAAACCAGATTCTGTCCGCAAAACGAATGTAATCTTTTTAATCAAACTAAATGAAATAAAGTATTTAGGCGTGCTTTTGGCTAGTGAAGTAAATTGAAGAGTCCAAAATCAGTAAACTTCTAATTCAAAGTCGCATAGAATATGGTATAGTACTTTGGGGTAATACCTCTGAATATTATTTAAATCCAATAAACATGCAGCAAAAGCATCTAATTATAATAATACCATATACAAACAGGTTTTAACATTCTCAACTTTTATTTATAAAACATAGTGTTTTATTTTTAAAATTATTTTTAAAGTTTTTATTTTTAAATTGAGACGTGCTAATCACTTTGAAATTCCAAGGTCTATGGGCGTGGTTTTTTACAAAAACCTACAGTTTTCTATTTTTTTCACCTGAAAATAAAAAAAAAACTAGCAAAAATCAAAATTTTTATAGTATAAATTTAAAATGTGGTTAATAGAACTAGAAGATATCAAGTTTTCTACAAATTAATAAAATAAACAAATAGCTTGTTACATGCAACTTTCCGTTTTTCTTATATTGACAGTAAGTTTTAAAAGTTTTCTTTTCTACTTAATAAGGAACTTTTTTTCAAAAATTCATATCAGGACCATTGTGCTGTAATTTAATATGATGTATTATCTGATTGCTGGTTTTTATTTTGAAGAAATGTATGTAAGATGGAACCTCTTATCAGTCGTTGCCTTGGGACCCTAAATTTTTTCTCCTCAGAGTTTAAGTCAATAGTTTTTGATGCTCTAAGTAAAATTAAATTTTTTTATCTTTTGTTAAAAATCTTATATTCTTTTTGATTTTGTGTAATCATCTATTTTTATAAAGTTATTAGACAAATTGTGCAATTAAGTGCTAATATAGTTAAGCTATTTTAGGTTAGTGAAAATGAAAATGAACATATTTTGTTATAACTTATTGTAATATTTTCATATATAGTGCATCTAATTTTTATTTCTAGCAACGGAGAAACATAAGTCTTTTTTATTCTTATTCTTAAGTGTTCTTATTCTGTTTGGAGGCATAGGTCGTTACTCCAAATGTACACCAATAAATAAAGTAAGGCAATCTTTTCTTGACATTGCTATAACTTTAAGCACGATGAATAAATTTTCTACTTCGCCTATTCGGAAAATTCTTAATCGGCCACTGTTCTATCTATTCATATATTTTATATTCTTTCTCCTTTTTCTCTCCTATGTATAATTCCTACTTATGTGTCTTGAAATGACCTCTGTATTTTTCTATAAAATGGATTATATTAAAATGGTGCTACATATCACCAAAACCCTTCCCCTGCCATTATAAGCTTTTATTTATAGTACTAATACATAACACCAATAGCCAATTTTTATAGCTAAGTGATTTTTAAAATATAGGGTGAGTGTGCACATACCTGTATATCTGCCTAATGTAGTGATTTTCGCGCTGATATTTTTTAAGCGGTTGTAAACATACGTTAAGTTTACTTTTTTATTTCTTGACAAGTTTTTTGTCTATTTCGTCTCATTGCCATAATTGCTTTTACTCCTCCATTCTTATAACTGATTAGGATCATTTTTCAAAACAATGCTTATATTAGGTTGGTATCAGTGAACTACATAATATTCTGTTCAATATTATAAAACACTTTTTATAAGGTAAAAATTTTATTCGATGTATTAGTAAATTTTGTAATATTATTCTACCAGCCATACTAAAATATATAATTCCTCGGTCTCAAAAGTGTGCTCTCACGCCAATAACATAGCCTTTTCTCCTGCATGCTATTTTGTCACGTGATATGGTCGATTCAGTGCACTTTATACTTACAGAGGAGACAAATTACAGCATAGACATGTAAGTAAAAGCATGTCATCGCCGTAGCTGCAAAGACTCTAAAGGGCGAAGTAGTTATCTACTAATCCGATGTGAGTTAAATGTAGTCCAAAATTACATATTGAACTTAGTTCATCCTTTTCTCTTATTTATTTCATATTTTTTCAGTTTATGTTGCTACAATGTAAAAAAAATATAATAGACCCTCGAATTACATCGGTTGAGTGTAGTAATATTATTAAGTAAGGAAGTTTTACTTCACTTATATCGTAAAACTTTATATATTATTTCATACAATACCGTTGTTTTAAAAAAGAAAATAAGGTAGAATATGTTGTTGAACTTAAAATTTTGAATCTAATTTTGTTGACTACCCAAACAAGTTAAATCAATCAGCCTAAACTTAGGACTCTTTCATATTGTCCTAACTAATCGGGTTGTGCAATTTTGATCAAATTTCATTACTTATGTTGATATTATAAAACCACTGCGAGTTATATTGCGTCTAATCATAAAGAAGTTCTAATAAGTAAAAATGGTATTTAACAATGTGATTATTTACGTGCTAGTTATGTATGAAATAAGTAAATTTTATTTTATCATTTGTGTTATTATTAGTCATATTGCAAGTGTTGGTTAATTATAATCATATAATTTAATTTTAACTGTATTTCACTTTTCATGGATTTCGTAAGAAATCAAATAAAATTTTAAAAACAATATTACATTTGCATCTTTTTATTATTAAAATTTCAATATAAGATCCTGAGTTTACAAGATACCTAATTACAATTACGAGATCCATTAATTGGAAATTGATTTTAACGACAGCTGTGAAACACGCCTAGAGCAGAAATGTACACGATATCTCAACTCAATAGAATAGATATGGCAACAATCCTTATCTTCAGATACTAACAACACATATATACAGATTCAATAATCTCTGTGTTACATAACGGCAGGTTCATTATACTGCATGTCTCCGTCTTTGCAGTTACGTTGAGGGACAGAGGTAGAGGCAGATAGTTATTAGATTAGCACCGTATCCCAGCACCATATACTAACAGTACCGATACAAACTTCATAATATCTGTGTTATATATTATACTAGCGGGCCCGGCGCGCTTTGCTGCGCATTTCAATAATTTTTTTGCAAAAGTTGCCCGCGGCTTCGCACGCAATTTCCCGTTGAAAACAGTACACTATATTCACTTATTCTTTTTCTATCACATTCTAAACATTGCTGAGATAATTGATAGTCGTTCCATCGTGAGCCTCTTGGGCGTATTATGAAGGTATGTACCATATTCCTGCCTCTATCTAGCTGTTACCCACGGCTTCGCACGCAAATCTTAAGAACCGAAGTCCTTATATTACTTAGTAAATTTTTTTTTTACTATAATAAATTTTAGATTAAATTAGTTATATCTCCGATGCCACGATTGAGCTTGCTTTGTTGTCTCGATCGAGAGAATATGTACACACGGAGTTTTGAGAACCATACTTCTGTCAAAAAAAACAACTAAGGTTGATTTTATAACATTCTTTATATTTGTAGCCAACGTAAGATAGTAATTATGATATCTGCATTACTCTTCTGATCAAGCATGAGCATGGTTTATATTAAATAAATATTGCAGTTAAAGGTGAATTTTTACGTCAAAATTTGAATTGTATTATCTGGATAGTAAAGTCTATGTTTAACAGTGATTGCAAAAACAGTTTAAACAAAATTTGTCGTTTCTCTTAAGCTTACTCTATGATGCTTTAAAACTATAAGTGTAATATATGTTTACAAAGAACAGCTGATTAAAAATTTGAAAAGACGTTAACATATGTTTGCTGCAATGCATTTCTTATGGGTATTTCTGTAACCAGTGGGGCGGAATCCTGAATCGGGAAAGGGATGGGCATAGCTTATAAACCTTCTCCGTGGAAAAATACATATACGTACAAATTTTTCATCATGATCGGTCCAATAGTTCACGATTCCATAAAGGACAAACATACAAACATTCATTTTTATATATATAGATAACGGCAGGTCCATGATACTACAAGTCTCCGTCTCCTGTCACCTACAGTTACGACGAGGGACAGAGGTAGAGGCAGATAGTTATTAGATTAGCACCGTATCTCAGCACCATATACTAACAGTACCGATATAAACTTCATAATATCTGTGTTATATATTATATAACGGCAGGTCCATGATACTACAAGTCTCCGTCTCCTGTCACCTGCAGTTACGACGAGGGACAGAGGTAGAGGCAGATAGTTATTAGATTAGCACCGTATCTCAGCACCATATACTAACAGTACCGATACAAACTTCATAATATGTGTGTTATATAACGGCAGGTCCATGATACTACAAGTCTCCGTCTCCTGTCACCTACAGTTACGACGAGGGACAGAGGTAGAGGCAGATAGTTATTAGATTAGCACCGTATCTCAGCACCATATACTAACAGTACCGATACAAACTTCATAATATATGTGTTATATAACGGCAGGTCCATGATACTACAAGTCTCCGTCTCCTGTCACCTACAGTTACGACGAGGGAGAGGGGTAGAGGCAGATAGTTATTAGATTAGCACCGTATCTCAGCACCATATACTAACAGTACAGATACAAACTTCATAATATCTGTGTTATATAACGGCAGGTTCGTGATACTTCAAGTCACCGTCTCCTGTCACCTACAGTTGCGATGAGGGACAGAGGTAGATGCAGATAGTTATTAGATTAGTACCGTATCTCAGCACCAGATACTAACAGTACCGATACAAACTTCATAATCTCTGTGTTATATAACGGCAGGTCCATGATACTACAAGTCTCCGTCTCCTGTCACCTACAGTTACGACGAGGGAGAGGGGTAGAGGCAGATAGTTATTAGATTAGCACCGTATCTCAGCACCATATACTAACAGTACCGATACAAACTTCATAATATGTGTGTTATATAACGGCAGGTCCATGATACTACAAGTCTCCGTCTCCTGTCACCTACAGTTACGACGAGGGACAGAGGTAGAGGCAGATAGTTATTAGATTAGCACCGTATCTCAGCACCATATACTAACAGTACCGATACAAACTTCATAATACGTGTGTTATATAACGGCAGGCCCATGATACTACAAGTCTCCGTCTCCTGTCACCTACAGTTACGACGAGGGACAGAGGTAGATGCAGATAGTTATTAGATTAGCACCGTATCTCAGCTCCAGATACTAACAATACCGATACAAACCTCATAATCTCTGTGTTATATAAAGGCAGGTTCATGATACTACAAGTCTCCGTCTCCTGTCACCTTTAGTTGCGATGAGGGAAAAGGGTAGATGCAGATAGTTATTAGATTACCACCGTATCTCAGTACCAGATACTAACAGTACTGATGCAAAACTCGTAAACTCTGTCTTATATAAAGGCAGGTTCATGATACTACAAGTCTCCATCTTTAATTATGATGAGGGAGATGGGTAGAGGCAGATAGTTTTTAGATTAGCACCGTATCTCAGCTCCAGATACTAACAGTACCGATACAAACCTCATAATCTCTGTTATATAACGGCAGGTTCATGATACTACAAGTCTCCGTCTCCTGTCACCTTTAGTTGCGATGAGAGAAAAGGGTAGATGCAGATATTTATTAGATTAGCACCGTATCTCAGCTCCAGATACTAACAGTACCGATACAAACCTCATAATCTCTGTGTTATATAAAGGCAGGTTCATGATACTACAAGTCTCCGTCTCCTGTCACCTTTAGTTACGATGAGGGAGAGGGGTAGAGGCAGATAGTTATTAGATTAGGACCGTATCTCAGCTCCAGAGATGAGACGGGAATAAACGTAAATTTCATCATAAACGATTATTAAAACTCTGGTCTCTTAGTTCCAGGCTATAATAAATGGTTTATACAAAATAAACACACACACACACACACACACACACACACACACACACACACACACACACACACACACTTTTGCATGTAAATAAAATGCACTGATATATTTCATTTCATTTATGAGCATTTTATTTCTCATAGGAACAATTCCTGTTTTTAACTAGTCATATTTACTTTTATAATGATTTAAATGTAAACATGGATTTAGTATTTAATTCGGAATTACTAAAATAATTAATCGTACACTACTCACACCTGAAGTATCAGCCCTAACTCTCAGAGAATTGACAAAGTTTATTTTGAGTCTGTCTGTACTCTAGAACATTTAATGTTCAAGACTTTATTAACCCATAAACGTTAATACAAATAATACATATTATTATAATACATTGATTAAGTTTTTCTGTAATTAAATATTAACACATTTTGTTGGAAACAACTTGAATAATATTAATGTAAATAATTTAAACAGACACACATACACACACACACACACACACACACATTAAAAAATTACAAGAATTAAATACTGTCCAAATCAACAAAAAAAATTACTATAGAATAAATAAATAACCTTAACAATTAGGTAAATGTACATAGCTTTGTTCAAAATTTGTTGTGTCTATTTTGATCTAACTGTAATTTTTGTATACCTAATATATGTAATGTAATCTAGTCTATGTACTACTGAATTTAGGAGGTATAATCGGCATCTAATATTGATTTGTAAGTTACGTTACTAGGGAAATCATTTATCGGAATTTAAAAAAGGCCACAGGACATATCCTTGAGGAAAACCTGATTCTATCAATAGAAAAACTAGATCGATATTTCATAGCTTACATATTAAACTATCAACTTAATATGTTGCTTCGTTTTTATATAGGAAACATCGTGTTTAAAACATCTTTTCAATTTCTCTCTTTTAATATTGATTAACGTTTTTTATTATTAAAACACTTTCATAAACATTTCAATTCATTGCTTTATTGTGGGTGATGTGAAATTGTAATTAATACAGCTGCTCAGAGATATTGATTCATAAATTTGAAATTCTTCTCCATTTAAACTTGTTTTACCTTTAATATTTTGTGCTTACATTTCTTTCACCTCTATATAATACCTTTTTAATCATTTTGGTTCTTAAATGTGAATTTTGTGTTACACAAAAATATATTTTCTTCTTTGTTTTATATTAAATACGCTGTTTTACGATAAATTTATAACAATTTATTATTTGAATTTTAGTCTGAAAAAAATGATAACCCTCCATGATTATTAATCCTCTTCTACTTATAATTTAAAATTCTTTAAATACATGGCTCTTATATTAATTTAATAAAAGATAAATAGTTATTTCTTATTGTATTTTTAAATTATTTAAAAATCTAGATGTAACAGTGTGAAGTAAGTTATATCATTTGCTGGTGGAAAATATTTGTACATTTGTACAAAAATGGAATTATTTGTAACATACGTCTGCACTTTTTTATTTTACTTAAATGTTTAATATAATACTAATTTTAATACTTAATAATTTTAAACCGAAATACTTGATGACTGTATTGTTTTGGAAACATTTAGTGATAACCATTGAAGAGCTACTATTAAATATCTGTATTTGCCAGTTTATATTCATTGTTATTAGAATGCTGACCTTAATCAAATTTGAAATTTAGTATAATCTAGTTAATTTACAAAGTTATTGATTTCGATAAAAATTATATAAAATACAATTAAGGATTTATAGAATTTTAAAATTTGCTTCCCTTTCAGAGGAACGAATATTTTAGATGGTACATACTAATATCAAAGACAAAGAACTTACTATAGTTAAATTTATGTAATAATAGCTGTAGTATTTAATAAATCTATATTTTTTTTAAATAATTTTTCTAAATAGTTTATATAAATTAGAATGAAATTATTTATATTCGTCTAAGTTTAGGAAAGTCATATTGAAATATATATGGTGGAATATGTATTACATTTTTTTTATTTTTCCTTGTAATTCTCTAAATGCCAATTTATTGTTGTGGGTTTTTACGGTATTTAATTTTCTTTATATTCCAGGATTGGCTGACTTTAATATGTGCTAATTTTAAGTTTGTGTGTAAAGTTTGAAATGGCTTAGTTAAATTGTCCTAAGGAAATTAATAATAATGTATACCTTTATGTGCGTGTTTTTTTTTTTTTTTTTTTTTTTTTTTTTTTTTTTTTTTTTTTTTTTTTTTTTGGAAGGCCATACATAAACTCTGTAAAAGTACTATTTTGGTATATAAGTACTCCCATTTAATATAATTACTGTTAAACTTTAACTAATTACCTCAGATTTTAAGAATTAGTTTGTTATAGTTGTTTTATATGACAAACACAAAACAACGGTGAGGAAAAACATCGTGTAGGGACATGACCAGACCAGCAAGCCACACGTGCATGAGCATGTTGTAACATGCACCATAAACCTGTTATGGCCAGCATTACGCCCTCGCTCGGCTGATTCGCCAGTTTAATGTGTGACCTGTAGTGGTTACATTCACTTTGTGCTGTTAAAATATTTTATCTCTTCCTAACAAAATGTCCAAATTGCTCGTGCTAGATTGACAATTTGCAGTTAAAATTTTTGCAGTTTCACAGAGTAATCACGCTTAATAACAACGTGTAATACTTTGTGTCATGTTTGTTTTTAACAACGGAACGTTTGTGGAGGTAATATATATTTGTATCACCGTTCAGTATCACACGTTTATAAATCGTAAGGTTACAGGTAAATAATTAATTTAATTAACTCTTTCTCAGGTAAATAATTATTGTAACCAACAAATATCTAAGTCAAAATGAACAATCATTATTATACCAAAGTGTTGCGATATCCCTCAGTCAAGAATCACAACACTTTCTCTGAAGTATACACTAATTACAATATTTACCATCTATAAAATTAACACTAATTATCAAACAGAATTAAAACCAAGACTAATTTTATTAACTAGGCGTATTCAACCGAATTCATTAGTGATTTACTATGTTCCAAGGTCTGGCAGAGAGGTGGCACTGTAAACAGTGTTCTAATGGTACATCTGCGTTGTACCTTTTATGTACTAATTGTTAAACATTATATAACACACGTCACAATATATCTGTTCCTAATACCCAACCTCCGACAACTCAGCATTTTCCAATAGTAAATGACGATTATCACGTTTTTATTTCTGCAGCGAAGTGCGTAATACATATTTTTAGAGATTGAGCGATAGAGAGTTGTACAGTTTCTTTTCACATACAGTTATGTACTACGCTTAGTATTACACAGTATTACACAACGTATTTACGTCCTATATAGGACGTGATAATAAGAAATGCTACTCTGCTTCTGCGTACAAATTGATATGCCTGTTTTCTAAAACATCATGATGGTACCGATGGTGATTAGTAACTAGTTACAACATAGACACTACGACACTAGAGCAATATTTACGAAAACTAATCGACTCGAATGGATCCAAGAACAGGAATCATATTTCACCCACAATATGTCTTCAAATCGATGGCAGCCGTTTTTATCATGACTACACTGAACACAGACTAGGTCGTTAGCCAGTTACCGTGTAGGGTTAAAATAATAAACATTGCTTGTAGGAAGTTTGATTAACAAAATGTTCGTTGGATTGATCAAAGTTTTATTAATATACACGATCAATATCAACCGTGATGATTATTAATAAATGACAAGAATAGATGAATTACGAGAACTATTATTTTAAACGGTTTAGGTACAACAATTCTATACCAAACGCATGATCCCCAAACCTATAAAACTCAATGACCAACAACAGCTTTCTGAGAGTCTCTCAAACAAAAATATTTCTCAACCAAGCACTCGCCATGGAAAATCATCCTAATTTGAATCTTAAAACTAGAGGGAATATATTTTCACATCGATGCAACTTCCGGTAGTTTTAATAAAACTTTACTAATTATTAGAAATTTTGGTTGCGGAATCCTTTAAAGGCGTATAGAGTAATTATATCATCCTATGTTCCTAGAACCTGGCAGTTCCATATATACACAGACTATTCACTAAATATGGCTTAAGTTTACCAACCAACAAAAAGTGAACATTTAATCAAGCCTGTTATAATACCAACGAATGCATAGCTTAACCACATATGTCATATTATTACGTGTTACAGTATACTCTGTTACATAAACGTAGTAACTGTAAATCAATGTTTACGTCTTTATGTTTGTCTGGATGCCACTATGGTAAACACCAAAGTATCTGCCTACAAAAGCAGTTTCAGAGTGTTGCAGTATAACATTTTAGTTGTTACTTAAATTTATTTGTTACTTAAAAATTATGAGTTTTCCTGAAGAAATTATCTCACCAATCGATTTTAGATTCGAAATCTCTTACACTTAAAAACAGGTAAAATCATTCTCTCATCTTCAAGATCTATTTTTCATAATAAGATCAATAGCACAATTTAACTTAAAGAAAGTTAGATAAACAGACAGTTCTCCCATATATTTGAGTTATCTTTAGAGGTTTCTATAATTATATTACTTGAGTGGAAGGGACCTCTAAAATAGCCCTAACTCCGCCTCAAAATTACATTATTATTATGGATGAATTGCAAGGCTATAGGCTACCAATGAATGTATTGCCAGCCTAGTGATAGATCAACTGATCACGACAATGCCCATAAACACAGCCTAGCTGAGAGCAGGCAGGGAGACCATTATTCTCCCAGACTCCATCTATATTCAAAACAATGCACCACTCCATTCCACAAAGAGAGCTTAGAATTCTGTGAGAATGATTTTAGAAAACTGTGGAACTGTACTGTGTGTTTTGAATATGATACTTCCAAAGAGTTATCCCATTGAAAACACATTCCATTGTAAAAATATTTATACATTTGTCAATTAATCTACTTCAGATTGTCTGGTTGGTTATAATAAACCGCGCCTTCTTTTAAAATTTTAAATAAACGAAAATGTTATTTTCTTACGAAACTAAATTTCATTCTTTTTTGTCGATAAAATAGAATAGATATTGATGTCTGTAATTTTATACTATACTATAATCCATGCTATTAAACAACATATTTTGTTTCAAATTATTCTAAAAGACTAATAATATTATTAATTAATAAAACTTGTTTATCTAGAGTATATTAAAAGTTAATAAATGTGAGCTCCGTAAAGCGAGAGGTGATTACGAAAATAAGAAAGCCTGAATTCACTTTTAAAACCCAAGTTTGTTTTAAACAATGCAATTTCTTGATGAGAGACTTTTCTCATCAATCTTTGTTGATAAACTTCATAGCTATTTAAACTTCTGATCTTGTGGACGTATGCTTGTACAAAATAAATTTCATTATTTACAAATTTATCTAAAACAAAATCAGAATCTTGTAAAATAATCTAATTTAATCAGGTAATTATGAAACATATTGTTACTTGAAAGAGACTTGGTGTCTAATTATAGCAGAGTATACAGTAACATTTATGAAGAATGGGATATCTATATTTGCCATTATCATTTTAATTCGAGATCATTTCAGAAATCACATGTTTTACAGCTTCTATAATAGATATTATTTGTTTACAAAAAACTTATATTCTAGGATCTTTGCAGCTCTAAACTATAGATTTATAACAATGCCAATTTTCGCATTTGAATAATAAGATTAATTGTTAAGATAAAACGATTAATAAACAAAACTCTCTTCGAATGTCCAAGTAAATATTGAATGTCACTGCTTTTTTAAATATATTTTTCACAATTATATTATTTGATACACACGTTATGCGATAAATTCATTGGCCAATGTTTTCTATTGAACGCAATATCTATAACAGTGATTCTTTAGAATCAATAAATGTACAAATTTCAGCCAATAGTCACTTATTTCCTTCTTATCAACAACAACCTTAGGTTTTCCATAATCTTAGTAAGCTCTATCCTTATTTAATACTGGTTTGAGTTTATATCAATATTTCATAACATTAAAGAATTCTACATAGAGCAGGAGAAAGTCTTTTGCTAGTTTAATAAAGTCAATCTAGTTTTGCGTTTTATGCCCTGGGAACACTTACTTACTTTTTATATTTGTTGTAATTGTGTATTTTTTACCTGAAGAAAAATAAGTAATTATTATTAATGGTGGTCAGTAGGATTATATCTGATCTTTCCTATATATTAGGTTAGTTATTACAGTACTCTTTGAAGTAATCCAGTTTTAATAATATCCATTAAATTCTTGGTAATAACTTATACCCAGGTTAAGTGTTAGAGAGGGCTTCTTAGCCCTAACTTCGCCTGGTAAAATAAGACATTCTTTACTTTTTTTTACTTTTTATTTTCAAACTATTTTTTATGGTTTGAGATACTCTGAAGAATTCTCTTATTGCCATCATGAGATCAGATAGTCTTGGGTGGTGTAGAGACTGAAACGGTTGAATTAATTACTCCATGCCAGGGCTTTTCTCAAACTAATAGTAGTTTTAAATGCATTATATTTAACATCCTGAATCAGGTAAGGTTATTTCGGAATTTTTCCCAAGGTGGTTGCACAAAGTCTTAAATTGATAAATCACATTACGCTCGTAGTCCGTGAGTAGAAATTTTATTATTTTACATAAGTCTTTTTAGTATTAAAAGTTAATTTTACTGGGTTGCCTTTTTTTAGCTAAAACCGTCAGCTGATAGAATTAATTTAAAATGCAATGTTACAGTAATTATTTAACTATTGATAAAAAATTATGTCTCATCTAACGTCTACAGCAATATAAACTGATGAACTTACACTACCATAAATCATTACGACTTTTCTGGAATTGTGAACATGGTAGACCTAAGCTCAGAGGATTATCACGTATCTAACTCTACTTATAAATTGTTATTCAGTGACTTAGTAATTTTACCCTTACCTTTCATAGTCAAGCCTTATGACTCCTTTAGTATTCAGGCCAATTATTTGACAGAACAAAAGTGCTATGAAAAGATGACAAAAACATTATTACATTGTCAATTCTTAAAATTAAAATTTTTAAAGCAACCAATATAAGACCAGCTGTTAAATTAACCTAACATTCTGCGATTCTTTAGAATCAATGAGCATAATTTCAGAGTCCTGAAGTTTTTTATTATATAGCTAGAAAACTCTTTTTAACTCTTGGCTAAAAGTATTCCACTAGGTCTGACAAACACAATAATATGAGGGATTGCTTCTATCTATTGATAGACGCCATGAAGTGAGTCCCTCACAATTCTGCACGTAAAAGTTTAGCCTCGGTCACGTTTTTGAAAAATGGCAAGCCAGTGCAGCACAATCTCGATTCATCGAGGTCGAGAGTAAAAGAAGAAAAAAATCGTGTTGGGTCAGTGTCTTAATAATCGTTAAAAATTTACCAAATTTATAAATTAATGAATTACCAACCGTAATAAGCTTACATTTGCTTATATTTAGCATTTATTGACAGGTAAAATGTAAGTGGGGTATCTGGAAAATATTGCAAAAGAGAATTACCATGACGAATATCGTTAAAATTCTTGAAAAGTTGAAAAGCATAATTATAATAAATATCTAACATAAATAGATACATAATTGTGTACAAAACACAGTACAATCGCTATCTAAAACCAAAAACTTTGAATCGGCTCCCTGGCCTCATGACTAAGATTGATAATTATTAATCGGACTGAGATTGAAATTATGTGTTATGCGTAACTATGAGCAGTTATCTCATTAATAACGATATCTCTATTAATTTAAAATCAAGATATTACTATAATATCAGTGTTATAGGCTAATTTCCATCAAACAGGCAAGTGATGGAATATGAAATCTTACCGATTTAAAAATATGAAAATTGTTATTACCTTATTTACTAAATAATAATTATCCATTTAACTACACTCAAGTAAGGCATAAATAACAAAATGCCGAGGATGGAAAAACACAGGAGAACAAGGTAGTCATACAAATAATTTCAAAGTGCCTATGTGTTATTGATAGGTTTTTGTTGTTCCAATGTGGACAGTTAAAACTTGCAACTAAAATTGAAAAATAAACTCACGTTTTAACATTCTTATTTTTTATTATAATTTAGCTCCATCAGAATAAAGATATTTATGGGTATACAATTTCAATATCCAAGCGACCTGGTATTGCAGTTTAAAAAATACCGAATTTGTAGGTACATAATATTGTAAACCACTGAATTATTTGACATGCAGTAAAATCATTTGTTTTCTGGTCCAATATTTGATATTTTAGTCTAACCTGAACACTAGTAGGATGAGAGTGAATCTCGTCATGTGTATTGAAAGAAATTATATACAAAACGGAAACTTTCAAGAATTGACATAGATGTAATTCCTAAAGTTATAGTTAGATATAATTCAAACGTTTCAGAAATATGTAATCTTAATTAATGTATTCTTAAGGTTCCAATAACTTCAAAGAGGCAAATGTGTGTTGTCTCCCTTACTCAATTCTTATTTATACTATTCTCTTACGTATATTCCTTTTATAATTACAGTATAAAACTTCACGACGAGTACGAGCTTCTCAATAACGAGAAGTAGTAAATTTTGTGGCAATTCTATATATCTACTAATTATTTTAAAGTATTAGTCTTTAATAATTTTAAAGAATCTAACGATTCGTAGTCGTGTTTTAGGAATCGGTAGATCTGAATGATAGAACATGTATATTTTTTTAATGTCAGTCTAAAATGAACTTTTATACGATACCCATTAATTTTCCTAGAGCTATATACTGTGATTAAAGGGCTGGTTTCATGTAAGGTGTTTAAACTATCAAACAACAAACCGGTATATTCCAATTCTAACCCTCTTTTTCCCACTTAAACAGTTTCTCTTTTCTCAGAACTTATGTTTTTGTGCATCTGCAGCAAAATCATTCAGTAACAATTTTATAACAAAGTTCTGTATAAAGGATGTCACGGTAATTTAAAATGTTCTGTTTAAAAAGGCTCAAACGGATTTGAAGTGTTTCTGTCTGCTGCTCGGTAGAAGAACATGAGACTGAGAGAAGGCGAGGGAGGCTGGAAGTTAGTTAAGGCAGGCACTCGTTAAATGTAACGATGGATCATATTACATCGTTAACAGCTCGGCCTTACTTCCGATCGCACTGAAATAACTATAAGAAGCCAGAACTTGAAAATTAGAGCTCTATAATACTTTTTAAACACGTTTAAGTAACAATTTTGGCTACCACATTTTTACTAAATGACATAAACGACATCCTAGAAATTCTAATGTTAATAAAAGGTTTTTCACCCACTTACATAGACGTTATTTAATTCTATCTGAATATGATTCAATATACAAACTTAAAGGTTATAAAAAAAAGAAAAAGTAAATTTAGTAATTGCGAAGATGTGGTGGTCCTCACCGCAGCTACAGATTGGAAACTCATGTGATAACGTAAGTCTTTTGTTTTACGTGTTGATCAAAATGGTATTTGTGTACTTAAAATGATCTACGTACAATACCAGATTAAAACAAGAGACAAAAGGGACATTAATCTCTTGCTCAAATGTGTATAAAATGTGCTTGTACGACAGTTCCTCTTTGTTTTGTATTCACAATTCATCGTAGCATAAACCAAACGTTTGTTTTTTATTCAAAGTTGTTGTAAACCAATACTTGACCAGGAGTCAAGTCTGTAACAGAAATTTTACGTATTTTTCTAGTCGTCATGTGGAGAAATGTATAAAAAAATTATTTTTATAAGTATAAAATACATTATACATTGTACAAATGTATGAGTTTCAAACTTTTTTTAATTTTGTAGTTTTGTAATTTTTTCTTTTGTAGATTTCCGTTACGATGGGATATACCTAGTTACCTTCAAAAAGATTTCCATTAAAAATTATCCTCATTTTAATGATAATAATACAATTACTATTATTGAAAAAACGTTACAAGAATACCAAAATAAAAACATAGGAGTTTGGTATTTAAAATGGTATTTTAATGTTTAATCCGATAAAAGAATTGCGGAAGCGTATACTCTGTGGTAATATTTCTAAATAAAATAATATTGCCAAAACAAGAAGAACCTAAGTTTATTCTCCAAAGAAAGTTCAACTTTAAACAATTCAATTTCTTTATGAAGAAGTTTTATACTCATCAATTCTTGTTGATGAACTTCAGAGACTTTCAAACTCTTGAGCTAACACAAATATATTTTCTCTACAAGGTTAGTACTCTGAGTGTATAATTATAGGTGGCAAAAAAGTTCTGGGTTAATAGTTTCATGTTAAATTATCCTTTTCTATTTGTTTAAAATAAGCGATGTTACCTAATCACCGTATTGCGAGTATGTTGTAGTGGTTAAGTAGGCAAGTATTAGCACCACTTCATACATCGTGTTGCCAATATTTTATAGCATTGCTTCTGGATTACAAGCGGATCTAAAATATATTTTGTAAATCGTAGGAAAGGATGTAGTTATTTGCTTCCCACAGGATTACGAACAATAAGTAACCTTAAAAATACCTAGTACATTTCTCCATAATCCAAAATTAAAATCGCGGTAATTTAAATGTTTGCACAGAAATAGCTTAAAAAGGACTAATACTAAAACTAAAAAAATAGAGTTTCAAACCTTTTATTGAAAGTTTTAAAGATATAACAATGATCGTAGAGTAAAATCTATTAGTCAGAATGTACCGACCAATGACTTGAGTCTAAAATATCCAATGAGTATATTCTTAATAAATGGAACGGATGCACTCTGTCACCATTTATACTGTGGAATCTTCCTATTCCTGTTAATACTAACTGTCCAAATACTTGTTCGAGGGTTTCCATCAAACTGTTCTAAAGTAGTTTCTTCTAACTCAATTGAAGGAATAAATTTTTGGTCCTGTATTTGATTAATTTTGGATGATCCTGTTTGAAGTTGCTGATTGTGAACAGCCATAAAAGTCTATGTGCTTTTCATGTGATTTCACTGAAATATTTCAGTGAACAGTATTAGTGCCTTATAAAAAACACGTCACAATATTCTTCATTTTAGTAGTTTTAGCTATTGTATGTATAAAAATTTGTAATGCATGTAATTGTATGTAATGTATAAAAATATTTCGTATTAGTCTTTCTATTGTTTAAGAAATCAATTTGTATTTACAGATAACCTATTGTAAGAGTTTTAAACGTATTGTAAGAATTTTATCATAGTTGCATGCTGTACACAATTTACAACCCGGATGGAACTTGATGCTAACTGCTGAGCACCATAAACCGTAGTAAATATTAAAAATGACGTACTTTTCATAAATCTATCCAAATACAGGTTTTCTTGTATAACTTTGTTACAATTAACCACTTTTTATTTATTTCTGGAAAACATTTTTAATAGTCGTAATTTATTTTTGAATTTATAAAATTACTAAATAACTTTCTCTTACCTGTGCTCTCAATTGCTAAAAAACTTCACGTCAAATTTCAAATTTATTATTGTAAACTGATTTTACACAAAAAATAATACGTGAATAAGACAAAATGGTAACGGTATGAATAAATTTGGACGATTTCAGTATGACAACTACTTACATTTATTTTGGTTTATAAACAATTATTTAAGATATAGGTAGTAGGTTCTGGAGCAGGCTGAACAACGATTCTTTCTTATAAAAAAGGACAACAATTAATTGTATAAACACTCCAAATAACAATTTTTTAAATTGGAAATAAACTGTTTAATTTCAAGTATGAGTATTGATGTTGTAAAAAGGCTATTACAATAGTGTAAGAGTAGTTATTTCAGCAGCAGTAAGAAAACAATGTTTATTTTGTAGTTAAAATATACTATTCATACAAAATTATATAGCATACTTGTCCATTATAATATCAATCTTTCTATTGCGGACGTAGCTGTGTGGTATTAGGTAAAAAGAACATTTTTAAGGATATAAATTAAATTTTGTTTAAGTAAATTGACATTGAACTTAATTTTAATACTTACCGTTTTACAATATACAATCGTAAAATGTTGACCTCCCTGGAGTTAAAAATGGAACTGTGTATTTGGAAACCATTACTTATGTATGCAGTGAGAGATGAAAACGTTCTCTAGATGTAGCTTACACTCAGGTTGTACAGTTGTGTTCTACCCAGAATAATGTTGCTATGATTGCAAGCCATAGTATATAGTGTGGTGGGATAACTGTTCCCTGGGTGTCCCATGGTTTAATTACAGTTGGTATAGTTTCTATGTCAAAACCCGTCACAGCATGGTTCCACAATGTTACATTGTAATGTTATATAGTCTACTTAGTTCACCTTTATAAATACAGTTACATTTTTATAGAATAATATAATTCAATTTAAATACATGTATGAAAACAATAAATAATACAAACTTTGATATTACTGTGTACAATATTCAGTTCAATTGTTACTATAAAAAGTAAAAATTTATGGAAAGTTAATATACATTAGTAAAATCAATTTGTATTTTTTTACAGTAATTGTTGGTATGGAGTGGTTTCCCAATAACCCGTTATACAACAAAAGTATCCGTGACATATTGGGGTCACAGAGCTTCTATAGTCAAAACGAAAGGTAATCCGGTAAAAGAGATTTCTAACATTTATCTCAGAAATGCTCCAGATGATAGTTTCCAAATATGGGCTACTACTTTTGGGGACTTTATTTTCTGTTGTAATTGCTGCAAAATGAGTGTATTTAGAGTGAAGGGATTTCTTAAACTGATCTTAGGAGTTGTTTAGGTCATCTGAGCTCCGGATGACAGTTTCCGAATACTGTTTCTTTAATTGTAACTGTAAATTTAGATAGTTTTCATAGAAGAGATTTCTTATACTAATTTCAGGAATGCTCTCTATAATCTCAGTTCCGGATGAGAGTAAAAGTTTGGTGTGCTGGAATAGACAACATCATCATATGACGTCATTGGGCCTTTATATATGAATGGCCCAATGACGTCAGAGAGATTTTGGCCTTCCTTCAACAAGAGATCGAGGATCTGATTGATGAAATACTGTCACAAGCAATGAGGCTAACTTGCCGTTTCAACAGGATGGAGCCTCACCTCACAATGCTCTCACCATTAGGAGGTAAACTTTTGGTGTTTGAAAAATAAGGAATATATCTTGTACAGTCACTTAACTTAATCGTGTTTTAAAAATTTTTGTTCTGTATACTAGTGAAATAAACAATAATAACTAAATACTTACATAGATCAATTTATTTTTTATAATAATACAAATGACATTACCATAACAAATAATTTTAATGTTGAACATGAAATAAATAATAATATTTTTTATTTTGATTATTAAGGATACTTTAGGTTGTATATTAACTACAATCAACAGATAATATATTTTCATTACCGTTTATTTGTTGCAACTGTAGTCCACTAAACAAATTAAGAAACTAAATAATATTTAATTAGATATGCTAACTTGCTCATTGTAATTGATTATATATAATAATTATGAGATGTATCCTGAGTGATGATAGTAAACATTTCAATTATTTGTATCAATTTTTAAATTTTTTCAAGTAAGAGACTTAATTCAACTATTATAGAATTCAGAGAGTCTCATAAGTTTGATCTAAATGATATTATTTAGAAAATTACCTCTACTAACTATTTAATACCGTTAAACGTAGAAATAACTTTTTCAGGTCAAGGTTTGATTTGTTTAATATTATATTAGAGCTTCAGTACTGAAATGTAACAATTAAATACACAGAAAAAATCGTTGTATATAAATGTTTCGTAAATATAAAAATTATCTGATATAGTTCCATGAAACTTACAATTTATTTTTATATCATGACGGTTCGTGTGGTTTGTTGAAATAGATTTCATAGAAATTGGCCTAGGCAATCATCATTCACGTGACAGATGTTTGAAAAGTTTTTATAAAAAATATTTTTTATGTTTACGAAATGACGGTTGATTTTAAAACAAAATTTCAGGTTAACATATTTCTTACCTCATTTACGATTATTGTGTAATAAATAATTAAGAAAATTAATTTTACAGCAATATTTCAGGCCTATGTTGCGTTCATTCACACAACAAATTACTTTTCTAATTTATTTATAACAATTTAAGTATCTTAAGTTTAATATTATATAAAATATTAAGGTGACACATTACAAATTAAATCTATCTTTATATAAGTATTCAATTCTAGAAATGTGATGTGGAAAACATCAAAACAATATTATATAAAGGAGAAACAATGTTTTACATTTAGACATTGCTGGAAGAAGAGATAAACCCAAAGAAATCCCAAGAGAACCAGAGAGTTCGCAAGTAAAGAGGAAGAAGTATAAGAATAAGGTACGTTTTACCGCAAATAAAAGATTGAAATAATTGTGGACTTACCCAATGCACGAGGTGATATATCTAGGTTCTCTCTCTCTCTCTCTCTCTCTCTCTCTCTCTCTCTCTCTCTCTCTCTCTCTCTCTCGCTCTCGCTCTCTCTCTCTCGCTCTGTAGTTCCATCCGTACGCTGACGATTTACAAATTTACCGCCACTTTTCACCTAATGAGATGGACACTTGTGTACAAGTAATGAACTCTGATATTGATTCAATAGCTTACTGGACTTGCAGACATGGACTGAAACTTAATGAAACCAAGACTAACTGTATTTTAATAGGCTATCAAAGGCTTATTACTAAAATCGACATTAATACTGCTCCAAGACTGATACTTAACAACAAAGACATAGTTTACAATGAAAAAGTAAAAAACCTGGGAATAACTATCAACAAAAACCTGGGATGGGCTGATCAGGTGTCACTAATGTGTAATAGGGTTTTTGCCTGTATGCATGGCCTCAAGCGATTTGCACAGTACTTGCCGTTGGATGTTAGAGTGATGTTGGTGAAAACTCTAGTTTTACCTCACTTCAATTACTGTGACGTGGTGATCAATGACATGACTGTTGACCTTTCTAATAAAATTCAGCGTGCACAGAATTATTGTATTCGGTTCATTTTCAACTTACGACGTGATGATCACGTATCTCCTTATTTTGAGCAATTATCCCTATTAAAATCCAAAGAACTTAGAGATCTTCATGTACTTAATCTGTTGCACGCACTAATCCACAATGGTTGTCCAAGTTATTTGGCCCAAAGTTTCGTTTTTATGTCTGATATTAGTGCACGTAGAACTCGTAGGGGTGCATCTTTATTATCAATTCCAATTCATAGGACAGCCTTATATAATAAATCTTTCACTGTTTCCGCATGTCGATTGTGGAACGCTCTCCCAGACAACATCAGAAGTATTGAGAAGCGCGATCGCTTTGGGGCGGAGGTTAGGGCCTTTCTGCTGAGGACTCGGCGGGAGTGACGGTTGGTGGTTCTTGTGGTCACACTTGGGGTAACTGTATGTAAGTTGCGTGGATGGGGAATGAATGCTGATTAGGATAGGATAGTTTTATTAGTTGCCTGTTGCATTAAAGAGATTTATGTTAGAGTTTAATCGAAATGGTTTATTTAAATTATAATTGGTATATATACATTATTATGTTAAATCCAATATGTAATTAATTATTAAAGTGATTTAGTTTACGTGTCAGTTACAATGTTGTAATAGGTATGATTTCTTTACTTTGTTTGGAGGTTAAGTGGTAGAGAGGACTTTTAAGTCCTAACTTCGCCTCTGTAAATAAAGACATTTTTCATTTCATTTTTTCATTTCATTTCTCTCTCTCTCTCTCTCTCACTCTCTCTTTCTCACACACACACACACACACACACACACACACACACACACACACACACACACACACACACACACACACACACACACACACACACACACACACACACACACACACACACACACACACACACACACACACACACACACACACACACACACACACACACACACACACACACACACACACACACACACACACACACACACACACACACACACACACACACACACACACACACACACACACACACACACACACACACACACACACACACACACACACACAAACACACACACACACACAAAACACACACACACACAATAAGGTGGCAAGGTGGAAGTCAAAAATATTACAGTCCTATCCTGAAAAAGCCTTTCCTATCAAACTTCAAAAATTGTACAGAAGTCGAAAAAATAAAAAGATTTAGGAACTTTAGTGTCAGTAAATAAATTTAGGTCACATTCTCCCCTCAATAATTGATTAAGTAACAGGTTTACTATTAATTATTAATATCGGTTAGCCTACAATTTAAAAAGAAAACATATTTATTTCATCAGATTCCTTGTAATGATTAGGAGCGGATACGTTTTTAGTTTTACAATAGGTGATGATAACAACCTATTTATTCATAAAGATGTACAAACCGTACGCCTTTAAATTCACAACTCAAACAAAAGTATTAGTGCGCTTTTATCGGTGATGCCCTCTTACTCATGCACATATGTGAACCTGGTTTTACAATAATTTAATCCGGCATTTGTGCATCTTGTCATCTCATTAGCACAGCGCCTTGACTTGGATTACCATGTCCTTCAAGCAGCTCCGAGATCAGTAATGTAATTGGGATGAATCCATATCTCCTTGCTATTACTTTTCGCCTTGAAACATTTTAAAATAAACTCTAATTTAAATATATAAATTTTAAATTTCATTCATTACCTTAATTGATTATAAACTAAATAACAAATCACGGGAGTAAAAAAGTAAGTGGTTACTAGGTGAATAAAAGGGTAACCAGTGAATCACGGTCCAGTCTTCTATAAATCATGCGATGTAGAATACAAATAAAAAACTAATGTTTTTATCATACAGCAATTCTCTATGTTGAAATATATCTTGCGATAACCGAGTCAAGCAACGTCGAGCGTGCATGATGGTTGGAGTATGACCGTGGAGTGATACTGTTCTTGCAAGCAGCCTGCCTGCCCTGCTATTGATGGTGTTTTGAAAGACATCTTTAACCTGTTGCTCTCAGTGTAAGTGTTAGAGAGGGCCTCACAGCCCTAACTGGTGAAATCAGAGATCCTCTATCATTTTAAACAGGAGTCAGAAAAATCGATTAGTTATGGAAAGTAATCGCAAATGAAAGGGTCAGCCAATAAATAACGACTTTGCCTTTTTAAATAACATACGATATGAAATATTTAGATATAAGTAGTGTTTTTACTTTGTAGTCCAGGGAGTCAGGAAAGCCAGCAATTATCATGCAGGTACATGAAAGAGTTATAGAGTTAATCAGGGTTTTGCCTTCATACATGCGATTGCAATACTTAGAAATAAGTAGTGATTTTACTTTGTGATCAAGTGAGTCGGGGAAGTCAGAAATTAGTACGTACGCGATTAAAAGAGTTACAGAGTTAATCACGACTTTGGCTTAGTACATTACATGCGATATGGAATACTTCAAAGCAATTCTCAATGTTTACAGGAGTCAGGATATTAAGCGATTAGTCGGTAAATGAAAGAGTTACGTCGTGAATTACGGCTTTGCCTTTGTTTGTAACATGCGATAAGTAATACTTAGAAATAAATGTGTTTTTAATTTAATCACAGACAACGTTTTCGAATATTGCACACAAAATAAGTAAATGTTGTTAGTGAATTCAACCTATAGATATATATTTTTTTATTATGAATGTTTTACACTGTTTTAGAAGTTCCCCACTGTTCTTACGCCATATAGGCCTAGTATTGAAAAAGGGACACAATGGACATGTTCTTATTAAATTAATTAAATTATATCCTAGACACACTAGAGATAAGTGATAATCAGTGGAATGTATTCATATCTCCTACACCATTTTATGTTTAAAGAACAGAGTTTTGGGACACGAAAGTGAGTTTTAAAGTTAATAGGTTATACAGTTTTTATAAATGCAAGCAGAATAACTCAAATTTCTCTCCAACACCACGTGATATTTTATTGAATACCTCCAACGATTTAAGTAATAATTTAACTATTATACGTTGTTGTGAATAAACCTTGATCTAAATAAAGTTGAAGTTCTTAGTTTTTTAGATATCGCACAAACGATCTAAGAAATGATAATTTATAAGTTAGAAGCGGAAGTAAGCGTATTTAAGTTTCATATTATGTCAGTGTTCAGGCATAATAGGTTCAGATGTTAAACAAATTGGCTAATGGCTCTTACTTTAGGCTTTGCACGTGTATGAGAACTTTTGGTTCAAATGAATTATATTTTCAACGTAAATGTAGTTTGCTTCATGGCCATAATCAGGAAAAACGAAAAAAGTGCATACAACTCAACATATATATGTGTTACTAATACCATATACACACACATACATACACAGGTATGGAAAGTCTACTTCTGTCAAAAGACAACTAAGATGGGTTTTATAACAGTCTTTAAATTTATAGTAAAAATTAGAATATAATTTTGTCTATTATTATAGTACTGACCAAGAACTGCATACTTAATATTTTACAGTAAAAGTACATTTTTCATAAAACTTATAATTTCCTTATCTGAATAAATTCTGTGACAACAGTTGCACACAAAATTGTAATAATAAGATTTCTTATAATAGAGATTATGATTTGTGTTCAATTTTATGAATGCAATTAAATTGATAATAATATGTAAATTAATTAAATATATGGTGTTATTGTCAGAAAATTTTAACACTGAACATTTGGTTACATATAACAGGATCTTTCAATTATTAACATTTGTTTGCTGTAATACATTTCTTATGGGATTTTCGCAACTGTAGAGACCAGTGAAACGTAACCCGGAGGGATGTTCAAAATAAGAATAGGCCTATATGTTAACCAGGGATGCTACGAATGTTTATGTAAAATTTCAGTGCAATCAATAATTTTTACTTAATTGAGTAAAATACATATAAATACACAGACATATATTTTTATATAATACCATAGATGCACTTTTTAAACAATTTACGCATTTAGTAATTTAGTGATATTTTGATTTTACCCACACAAAAAGCAGGTTTCTTCTTATCGTGGTTGCATGGCAACCATTCCGCAGCAAAGTAGGTAAATGGCCTTTTAGAATTAAAGTGGATCGTAGCCTACTCCTGAATTAATAACATGCTGCAAATCGATAAAAGCCGTCGTTTAGAACCTGCACAAGAGTATTGTACTCTTGAAAATCTCTGAAAAGGCCGAATCTATATATGCGAAACCGGGAGTTATTGTTTATGTTCCAGAACTTTTAATATCCTTAGTTTTCTGAACGGAAATATTCCTCATTATGATGACATAGTGGTACTATAGTATCTTATGATCATAAAGTACACAACTTAATCTAGCTTACATTTAAGTTTTCTAGGACTTTTCAAGCAATTGAAATATAATGGTTGTCATTAGAGTTTGAGACGTCCTTGAAGAAAGATAAATTAAATCGATTATATTATCTACAAGTACCTCTGTTGTGATATTATATGTAGTATACTAACAATGACGTTCTACAACTCTTTTTACCATCGGTTTTAATTAATATAAAGTGTAAAAAATACACATAACCTGTCAAATCTAAATTAACTTAAAGAACTATATATTTATTTATAGAGATTGTTAGGTTTGCCTAAAGTAGTCCTTGGGATGAAACTCACAGGTTAGCTGGAAAATTACATTTTTGGAGGTACAGGCCAATTTACTAGATATGGATATGAGATATACATATATAACACACACACACACACACACACACACACACACACACACACACACACACACACACACACACACACACACACACACACACACACACACACACACACACACACACACACACACACACACACACACACACACACACACACACACACACAAATAACACTGTATAAAAATAAATAAATAAAATTCAGAACCATCTGATAACAAACTTTCAAAAATCCAAATATCTAAAAGTTTTGACATTAAGAAATATGTTGCTAAGCTGTGAAATCAAATAAAATTAATGTAATACAATTTTAAGTAATTGTAAATTTATTAGATAATAACCCAAGGATTCAAGTAGAAAAAATAATTTAGCGAATTTTAAGTATATATAATTGTTTAGATTTTAATTTAAGTTGATGTGCCAATTCAGAATTCCTTAGATTCAAATTGTTTCCAGAGATATTTTCACAAGCTTAAGTTTTACTTTAGCTTTGAGTTCATAGCAATCCTCAAAGCCCTTGTTATAGCGTATAGAGTGTAAGGCTAATGGCTTTTTTGTCTTTGCGATTTATAAAAAAACTGTGACTGGTTGGATGTACAATTCAATTTACCAGCTATTGGATGATATAGTATATATAAAATCCTTAACTCAAATTAAGCTCTCATGCTATTATAGAGGACGTAATCGGTTAAATAATATTATAATGCATATTATTATTTTAAAGCGTCTCAAACCGACTATTGACGATTTGCACTGTGAGAAGTCCAGTTATTCACTTCGACTTCATTTGTATTCCGGCCAACACTCGACTGCGATCCTCAAAAGACGCTCAGAATTCTTTGTGAATTGCATCTATCTACTTGAAAAATTCACGTTGAAACGTTTGGTGCTGTGTCCAAAAAAAAGAAATAAAATGTTTTGACAGGCATATATAAATTCTATATACAACTATCAATCTGTGTGTATGCACATTTGTTATAATAAACAAAATTTATCATTAGTGGTGTTAATAATGTTATTTTAAACATTTTACAGTTTACCCCTTAAAAAATTTTACTTTTTGTGTAAAAACTAATAATTTTATGTCTCATTGTAACAGTAAAAGGCCTGTGTGTATGAAATTGAATATCTATATCTTACTAAATGCGCGCGCGCGCGCGCGTGTGTTTGTGTGTGTGTGGTTTTATGCACGTTGTACACATTTACAGTTATATCTACATTTTTATTCTTTTGTCCTTTACAGTTTGCAATAGCAACAATTGGGAAATAATGATATTAATAGCCTGTGGTCCTGTGTCTGAACGTACTACTGAATAAGAAATTTCAGGAATCACAATTTTATCCTTACATAGATTCAGACATATTCATAGGAAATATATGGATATTCATGTACATGGCTACATGAATCAGTTAATCTAACAATAACACATAACAATGTTTTCGACATTTCACTGCAGTGTAACTATCCTTATCCCTTCATGAAATGTTTAAGAAACCAGCTATCCAGGTTCAGAGGACGCTATTATGTAGAAGATTATATAACCGATGATAATTTCCTTCTTTCTACGGTTATAGACCTATGAATTAAACTTGTACTACCCCGCAAGGAAATACAGTAAACGTGTTATTGATATCTTTTTTAACTAGTAAACTATTCTAACAACGACCAAATTAATAATTTAACACCAGTAATCACTAGATAATTAAAATATTATAAATAGTAAACAGTCAATTAACGCAAGTGTAGTTTTCCTGTTCAATTATCTTTTGACTATATGAATATATTGCTATTACAGTTATTTGTTACTAATGAACATATCGTTTCATTTTCACTGTTTGGAAGAGATACGTTGTTGCGAAATATGAAACCTGAGGGAGTGAGTGTGGAGGCGAGAACTTGGCTAAGGAAGACACTCGTTAGACGTAACGTTGGATCACATGACATCGTTAGTGATCAGCCTCTCTTCCGATCACACTTATATAACTTTGAGAGACTCTTTAAAAGTTTCCGAACTGAGACTGTAAAGAACTCAAAACGAATATCTCGATAAAATTGTAACATTGTGTAACACTGTACAGTATATTCTGTATCGTATCGTTGTCCATCCATCTGTAGAATACCTCTCAATAGAAAGGCGCTATAGATTTGAAACATTGTTTATATATTTCTTTCTGTCCAAGGAAAACAACTATTGATTTTTGGGTCGAAAAGTCAGAGTACGGTCTGTCTCTTCATATGCCTGTGTGCTCAAAAACTTCTGATATAAAGTTCCTAGAGATTTGACATTTGATACATATGATCTCTTGGTTCAAGGAAGAAATTATTTTAGGTTTAAATGGCCAAAAGCCTGTCCGTCTGTCTGCCAATCCATTTGTCTGTCTATGTGATAAATCTTGATTTAAAGTTCCTAGAGACTTGAATCTTGGTACATAGGTTCCTCTTAGTTTAAGAAAATACCCTTCCGATGTTGGGGTCGAAATGGTTTATTTTGAATTTTAACTATATGTTTAAACTGTGGATTCATTTTCAACAATTATCCGGTTACATTGATGAGGAAAATAAAACACGTCATACAGGTTAGAGAAGCTAAAATAACATTTTTAGCATTGCAGTATTCACTGAATGGGAATACGTCCGTAGGTGCTTTCCATATTCTCCATACAATTTCTGAAACATATGATATAGCATTAGCTGTACATTTTAGTTATTAACTTCTACATAATGTTAGCACAGTTAAAATTCACACTATTTCGAATTTAAGATAATGTAAGTAATGTACACACTTAAGAAACCGGTAAGGTTAAGGATACAAAATCTATCCACCAACGCTGTCTAGTGCTACAGGTATGTAGAATTTTTGTAGAATTTAAAGGATTAACGTTGAATCAGCGTATAATGATTTAATTTAATTTAATTTATTTTTGGTCTAGCATAAAATTTTATGGAGAATATTAAAAGCAACCTGAATTACAATTATGATATTGCAGTATTGCATTAGTGTGAAAATATGAAATATACATGTACATTTTTCAGGTGAAAAATATAATATATAATATACTAACCGTTTGGTATTAAAAGTGTTAAAATTATTATTATAAGTAAAGAAAATTTTGCACATTTTTCTTAAATCAACCGATACTAGGATGCACCAAATGGCCCCAAACGACGTAACGTAAGTCTTGCCAACCAAACCAATAAATTGTTTGTTAGACGTTCACATGATAGAATGAATTTTTCACTTAAAGTTTTGGTATTTTTACTCAAGTATCAATAAGGGTTTTCTTTAGACTAAGAAACCCCTATATACCAAGTTTGAACTATCTGGGACCTTTCTATAAAAATTTATCACATGGATGAACAGACGACATGGTTTAAAAACGGCCATTCTTAATAACGATAATGTAATTTATAACAATATAACTGCATTTAGTTATATAAATACTATGAAATGTATAATGCAGATAGGCTTAATCAGAGCAATATACGACCACAGAGAGTTGCAAATGGATTAATAAGGGTTACATCTCGTAATTAGTTTAACTGCTTTAATTAATAGCTTTTGATTTATGTAACAGATAGATATGGTGTATCAAAATTATCTCGTACACTACTCGAAAAGTTTAATTTCAAAGTGTTTTATTAAAGAGATGGGTAGTTTGTTAACTCGTATTAACCAGCGGTAGTGAACTATTTATATGTTTTAATAATCAAGAAGTTACGTGAATGATCTAGAAATGTATATTTTTTATGTTATTAAAATTATTTTAAGTAGATATCGTAAGTTTTATCATAATACACTACTATTTATTAGTTATTTAACTAACTAATACACTGTATATTTATGATTTAATAAATAATGAGACGCGAGAGTAGCGCCTTAGACTACGCATCAATCCTTACAATTTCGCTAGTCCTGATTCTTCCTTTGTGCCTATCGGGTCGTAATTTCGTGCGTCCGTATGGCCTCAAAATCACGCTGAGGGGTTAAAACACATTCAATTTAAGGCCTATTCAAATTTATTAATAACTTTAAAGTTAAATTAAAACACTGAGTACTGAAAAATGCATATTCATTGCTTGAAGTGCTTGAACTATGTAAATTAATTTATTTCCAGTTAAAAAATACAAAAATGTCCCATAAGTCAAAATGTATACCCCAAATATTTAACCTTTTACTAAAGACAAGCATTAGTCCAAATTTTTCTTTACTCTTAAAATGTTATTAGTGATTTGTCTATATACATACAATGAGTTATATGTTTTTGTAACTTATAGGTCCTACTACAATCCGCAGCATATGGATTGGTTTTTTAATAGTGTAAGGTTTAATTAGGTTAACTAGTTTTATTCAGTAGAAACCGTACCACAAAAAACCTACTAGAATACGAAAAACAGTAAGATAAGTGTACTTAAAACTGAATAGTTTTGTATTGTGGATCATCATAATTTCAATTAAATGTAAATGTTTCGAATAAGGAAATGTCCCATTTTAAACAATATACAAAACACCAAATATCGTTCATAGCTGTCGTTAGTGAAACAAATTTTAGGAAGTTAATTACCATTAAGTACTCATTACTATTATGCATTATACGTTTATATAAGTCTATGTTTCAATGCAATTTAAGTGTCAATTAGTTTAATATTCTAATAAGGATAGTAAAATAAATAATTAACGTGATTGGAGAGCTAGATAGTTTAGTAACAGAATTGAGCAGCTCGTCTGTAACAATGCTATAGCATTAAACGAGGGAAGTCGATGGCTCGTTAAATATAACGATGGTTCCAGCGACGTCATTACTTGGTCTCCTGGACATACAGCGTCCGGTCACCCACTCTTCTCCATGATACCATTCGATTGACTTCTGATACTTCTGATCTCATATTCTTTTGTAATTCTTTATTGTTAAATAACTCTTATCATGTAAATTTCTTTTAACTAATATCATTTTTACTATAGCAATTTAAGTTACAAAACTCTTCCTAGATTGTTTAATATAATTTCCTACTTTTTTATGGAAGAAGGGAAATACCAAAAACAGGCTATTTTATAATGGTTGCGGTCAGGAATGTATTAAAAAATTTTGATGCAAAACTGCATATTAATATTAAGTTTTAATACTTTTAATTTAATAGAATCTTGTTTCCTAATTTCCGATATCTAAAGAACTCCTATTCTATAGTAAACAGAAATACTAAATTAACAATTATTTATTTACGTAATCTGTTTATATAACCTTTTTTAAAGAAGGGTAGATAAGTTTCACTTATTACTTTGCGATGTCAAATTGAAGATATACTGCGAATTTTGTAATATTTAAATAAAAGGGGGGGGGAACAAGTCATTTTTTTGAATCTTTGCTAAAAATAGATGAGGTTGTGGCTATTGATAAAAGTACATACGTAGTAATTAATGGCATTTTTGTTAAGTGGCATTCAAATAAAACTTTAAAAAATCTTATAATGAGTTTCTTTTCCACTCTCCCCACAATAATAAAAAAGTTTTCACAGATCTACATTATATACAATTTAGTTATAAATAAGGTGTTTTATTAGTTCCCTGTAAATCTCAAGGGATTCAAAACGTAACGTTTTGTACCGATAGTTAGAATGCAGCCACTAGAACGTATGGGAACTCTACTGGTTTATTTGTTTTCTAGTTTACGATTTCACTTTTGAATTAACATTTATATGGGTTTGATATATTAATAAAAAAGTAACTTAAAAATAGCATTCTCAACCCCTTCCTATAAAAAGAAAACAACAACCCAAACTCGTTATCTGATACTAAAAACTTAATTTTTAATTTTTATTTCTTTAGTTTTTAGGTTTAAAATGATCAAATTTTGTGGGATGATCTTCAAACAAACATTTATTTGTTTTGAACCACTAAAGAATGGGAGTTGATAAAAATTTGTTTCGTATTTACTGACTGCAGGTATACTATATGGTGAAAACATATTTTTATCTGCTGATTTCAATAACGTCTCATTTTTCGTAATGTGGATCACTGTCCACTAACAATACGTGCACTATAACACTAAATGCCTCTAACGAATATTTACGAACGAGTACCAAATGTAATGTTAGCAGTTACACTGACATGTAATTAAACAATTTAATCCGGTTCCCTGTGTAAAGGCTGTAATGTGGATCACTGTCCACTAACAATACGTGCACTATATCATTAAATGCTTCTAAACGAATAGTTAAAAAAAAGTGTACCAAATGTAACGTTAGCAGTTACACTGATCTTGTAAATTAAACACTTTTAATCTGATTCCATGTGTAAAGGCAGTAATGTGGATCACTGTCCACTAACAATACGTGCACTATATCACTAAATGCCCATCTAAGTATGAAAATATATTACAAACGAGTTCCAAATGTAACGTTAGCAGTTACACTGACATGTAATTAAACAATTTAATCCGTTTCCCTGTGTAAAGGCTTTAATATGGGATCACTGTCCACTAACAATACGTGCACTATTAAGCTCATTAAATGCCTCTAACGAATAGTTACAAATCGAGTACCAAATGTAACGTTAGCAGTTACACTGACATGTAAATTAAATACAATTTTAATCTGATTCCACATGTGTAAAGGCTGTAATGTAGGATCACAGTCCACTAACAATACGTGCACTATGTCACTAAAATACCTCTAACGAATATTTACAAACGAGTACCAAATGTAACGTTAGCAGTTACACTGGACATGTATTTAAACACTTTAATCTGGTTCCCTGTGTAAAAGTCTGTAATGTGGATCACTGTCCACTAACAATACGTGCACTATAATCACTAAATACCTTTCTAACGAATATTTTACAAAACGAGTACCAAATGTAAACGTTAGCAGTTACACTGACATGTAATTAAACAATTTAATCTGATTCCATGTGTAAAGGCTGTAATATGGATCACTGTCCCATAACAATACGTGCACTATATCATTAAATGCTTCTAACGAATAGTTACAAACGAGTACCAAATGTAACGTTTGCATTTACACTGACATGTATTTAAAACTCCTTTAATCTGGTTCCCCTGTGTAAAGGCTGTAATGTGGATCACTGTCCACTAACAATACGACGTGCACTATATCACTAAATGCCTCTAATGAAAATATTTACAAACGAGTTCCAAATGTAACGTTAGCAGTTACACTGACATGTAATTAAACAATTTAATATAAATCCCCGGGGGTTTTTATCCCCCCCCCCCCTGTGTAAAGGCTGTAATTGTGGATCACTGTCCACTTAACAATACGTGCACTGTATCACTAAATGCCTCTAATGAACATATATATAGAAAACGAGTTTCCCAAATGTAACGTTAGCAGTTACACTGACATGTAATTAAACAATTTAATCTGATTCCATGTGTAAAGGCTGTAATGTGGATCACTGTCCACTAACAATACGTGCACTATATCACTAAATACATCTAACGAATATTTACAAACGAGTACCAAATGTAACGTTAGCAGTTACACTGACATGTATTTAACACTTTAAATCTGGTTTCCCAGTGTAAAGGCTGTAATGTGGATCACTGTCCACTAACAATATACGTGCCAACTATATCACTAAATACCTCTATACGAATATTTACAAACGAGTACCAAATAACGTTTAAGCAGTTACACTGACATGTAATTATACCAATTTCATCCGGTTCCCTGTGTAAAGGCATTAATATGGATCACTGGTCCACTAACAATACGTGCACGTATTATCCATTAAATGCTTCTTCTAACGAATAGTTACAAACGAGTACCAAATGTAACGTTAGCAGTTACAACCACTGACATGTAATTAAACAATTTAATCTGATTCCATGTGTAAAGGCTGTAATGTGGATCACTGTCCACTAACAATACGTGCACTATGTCACTAAATACCTCTAACACGAATATTTACAAACGAGTACCAAATGTTAAACGTAGCAGATTACACTGACATGTATTTAAACACTTTAATCTGGATTCCCTGTGTAAAGGCTGTAATGTGGATCACATGAGTCCACTAACAATACGTGTCAACTATATCACTAAATACCTCTAACGAATAATTTTAAAAACGAGTAACCAAAAATGTAACGTTAGCAGTTACACTGACATGTAATTAAAAACAATTTAATCTGATTTCCATGTGTAAAGGCTGTAGATATGGATCATCTGGTTGTTGGGAGGGTGTCCACTAACAATACGTGCACTATATCATTAAAATGCTTCTAACGAATAGTTACAAAACGAGTACCAAATGTAACGTTAGCAGTTACAACACTGACATGTATTTAAACACACTTTAATCTGGTCCCTGTGTAAAAGGCTGTCTAAATGTGGATCACTGTCCCACTAACAATACGTGCATCCTATATCACTACATGCCTCTAATGACAAGTTATTTACAAACCGAGTTATCAAATGTAACGTTAGCCAGTTACAACACTGACATGTAAATTAAACAATTTAATCCGGTTCCCTGTGTAAAGGCTGTAATGTGGATCACTGTCCCACTAACAATACGTGCACTGTATCACTAAATGCCTCTAATGAACATATTTAGAACGAGTTTCCAAATGTAAACGTTAGCAGTTACACTGACCATGTAATTAAACAATTTAATCTGATTCCATGTGTAAAGGCTGTAATGTGGATCACACTGTCCACTAACAATACGATGGCACTATATCACTAAAATACATCTAACGAATATTTACAAAACGAGTACACCAAATGTAACGTTAGCAGTTACACTGACATGTAATTTAAACACTTTAATCTGGTTCCCTGTGTAAAGGCTGTAATGTGGATCACTGTCCACTAACAATACGTGCACTATATCATTAAATGCTTCTAACGAATAGTTTAAAAAAAGGTGTACCAAATGTAACGATTAGCAGTTACACTGACTTGTAATAACTCACCAAACACTTTAATCTGGTTTCCCTGTGTAAAGGCTGTAATGTGGGATCACTGTCCACTAACAATACGTGCACTATATCACTAAAATTGGCCTCTAAATGAAAAATATTTACAAACGAGTTCCAAATGTAACGATAGCAGTTACACTGACATGTAATTAAACAATTTAATCCGGTTCCCTGTGTAAAGGCTGTAATATGGATCACTGTCCACTAACAATACGTGCATCAATATCATTAAATGCCTTCTAACGAATTAGTTTACAAACGAGTACCAAAATGTAACGTTAGCCAGTTACACTGACATGTAATTAAACAATTTAATCTGATTCCCCCCATGTGTAAAGGCAAGTAATGTGGATCACTTGTCCACTAAACAATACGTGCACTATGTCACTAAATACCTCTAACGAATATTTACAAACGAGTACCAAATGTAACGTTAGCAGTTACACTGACATGTATTTAAACACTTTAATCCTGGTTCCCTGTTGTAAAAGGCTGTAATGTGGATCACTGTCCACTAACAATACGTGCACTATATCACTAATAACCTCTACGAATATTTACAAACGAGTACCCAAATGTAACGTTAGCAGTTACACTGACATGGTAATTAGAAACAATTTAATCTGATTCCATGTGTAAAGCTGTAATGTGGATCACTGGGGGGGGTGTCCACTAACAATACGTGCACTATAACATTATAAATGCTTCTAACGAATAGTTACAACAAACGAGTACCAAATGTAACGTTAGCAGTTACACTGACATGTATTTAAACACTTTAATCTGGTTCCCTGTGTAAAGCGCTGTAATGTGGATCACTGTCCACTAACAATACGTGCACTATATCACTAAATGAGCCTCTAATGAACATATTTAGAAACGAGTTCCAAATGTAAACGTTAGCAGTTACACTGACATGTAATTAAACAATTTAATCTGATTCCATGTGTAATAGGCTGTAATGTGGATCACTGTCCACTAACAATTACGTGGCACTATATCACTAAATACATCTAACGAATAGTTTACAAACGAGTTACCAAATGTAACGTTAGCAGTTACACTGACATGTATTTAAACACTTTAATCTGTTCCCTGATGTAAAGGCTGTAATGTGGAATCACTGTCCACTAACAATACGTGCACTATATCACTAATATACCTCTAACGAAAATATTTACAAACGAGTACCAAATAACGTATAGCAGTTACACTGACATGTAATTTAAACAATTTAATCCGGTTCCCTGTGTAAAGGCTGTAATGTGGATCACTGTCCACTAACAATACGTGCACTATATCATTAAATGCTTCTAACGAATAGTTACAAACGAGTACCCCAAATGTAAACGTTAGCAGTTACACTGACATGTAATAAACAATTTAATCAGATTTTCATGTGTAAAGGCTGTAATGTGGATCACTGTCCACTAACAATACTTGCACTATATCACTAAATGCCTCTAATGAAAATAATTTCAAACGAGTTCCAAAATGTAACGTTAAGCAGTTACACTGACGAGATGTAATTAAACAATTTAATCCGGTTCCTGTGTATGAAAGGCTGTAATGTGGGATCACTGTCCACTAACCAATACGTGCATTATATTTTTAAATGCTTCTAACGAATAGTTTACAAACGAGTACCAAATGTAACGTTAGCGTTACACTGACATGTAATTATAAAAAACACTTTAATCTGGTTCCCAGGTGTAAAGGCTGTAATGTGGATCACTGTCCACTAAACAATACGTGCACTATATCACTAAATAGCCTCTAATGAAAATATTTACAAACGAGTTCCAAATGTAAACGTTAGCAGTTTACACTGACATGTAATTAAACAATTTAATCCGGTTCCCTGTGTAAAGGCTGTAATGTGGATCACTGTACCACGAACACTACGTGCACTATATCATTAAAATGCTTCTAACGAATATTTACAAACGAGTACCAAATGTAACGTTAGCAGTTACACTGACATGTAATTAAACACTTTAATCTGGTTCCCTGTGTAAGGCTGTATAATGTGGATCACTGTCCACTAACAATACGTGCACTATATCACTAAATGCCTCTAATGAAAATATTTAGAAAACGAGTTTCCCACAATGTAACGTTAGCAGTTACACTGACATTGTAATTAAACAATTTAATCTGAAATCCATGTGTAAAGGCTGTAATGTGGATCACTGTCCACTAACAATACGTTGCACTATATCACAAAAATACATCTAACGAATATTTACAAACGAGTACCAAATGTAACGTTAGCAGTTACACTGACATGTATTTAAACACTTTAATCTGGTTCCCTGTGTAAAGGCTGTAAATGTGGATCACTGTCCACTAACAAACTACGTGCACTATATCACTAAAATAAATACCTCTAACGAATATTTACAAAACGAGTACCAAATAACGCTTTAGCAGTTACAACTGACATGGTTAATAAACAATTCATCCGGTTATCCCTGTGTAAAGGCTGTAATGTGGATCACTGGTCCACTAACAATACGTGCACTAAATCATTAAATGCTTCTAACGAATAGTTACAAAACGAGTACCAAATGTAACGTTATAGCAGTTACACCTGACATGTAATTACACAATTTTAATCAGATTACATGTGTAAAGCTGTAATGTGGGGATCACTGTCCACTAACCATACGTGCAACTATATCACTAAATGCCTCTAATGAAAAATATTTATACAAACGAGTTCCAAATGTATCGTTAGCAGTTACACTGACATGTAATTAAACAATTTAATCCGGTTTCCTTGTGTAAAAGGCTGTAATGTGGATCATCTGGTCCACTAACAAATACGTGCACTCCTATTTTTAAATGCTTCTAAACGAGAATAGTTACAAACGAGGAGTACCAAATGTCAACGTAGCGTTACACTGACATGTCATTAAACACTTAATACTGGTTCCCTGTGTAAAGGCTGTAATGTGGATCACTGTCCACTTAACAACACGTGCACTATATCACTAAAATGCCTCTAATTGAAAATAAAATTTAAATTTACAAAACGAGTTCCAAATGTAACGTTAGCAGTTACACGACATGTAATTAAACATATTTAATCCGGTTCCCTGTGTAAAATGGCTGTAATGTGGATCACTGTCCACTAACAATACGTGCACTATATCATTAAATGCTTCCTAACGAAATAGTTACAAACGAGTACCAAATGTAACGTTAGCAGTTACACTGACATGTAATGAAAACCATTAATTACTCTGGTTCCCATGTGTAAAGGCTGTAATGTGGATCTCTGTCCACTAACAATACGTGCACTATATCACTAAATGCCTCTAATGAAAATATTTACAAACGAGTTCCAAATGTAACGTTAGGCAGTTACACTGACATGTAATTAAACAATTTAATCCCGGTTCCCTGTGTAAAGGCTGTAATGTGGATCACTGTCCACTAACAATACGTGCACTATATCTTAAATGCTTCTAACGAATAGTTCAACACTAACGAGTACCAAAATGTAACGTTAGCATTACACTGACATGTATTTAAACACTTTAATCTGGTTCCCTGTGTTAAAGGACTGTAATGTGGATCACTGTCCACTAACAATACGTGCACTATATCACTAATGCCTCTAATGAAAATATTTACAAACGAGTTCCAAATGTAAACTTTAGCAGTTACACTGACATGTAATTAAACACATGTCAGTGTTTTCTATTACCACAAGGATTTTAGCGGGTTATTTCCACGTCAGAGCCATGGTAATTGATTACACGAAACGTTTTTAAGGGAAAACATTCTTGACATATTTGCGAATGTTTATTGTATTAAAGCGTTGTATGTACGCTAGTTGCACTGTAGGAGGAAATGATCTTGCGGGACAATTCATCTTCTGTAACTAGACTGCGACACACAACTTATTGTAGGAGTACAATGGCAATCATATCGTACTGTGCTATGAGCAGTGGGAGGGGACTGTGACTGCAATACCATCAGGTCCACGTCGATCAATGTCCTTAAATCAATGTCCCGGGCGACTACGTTGCGCCGAACAATACATATATTAATCTTTGATTTGGACTTTGCTTAAAACACTCTATCAAAAGATACATAAGGAAATACATTTTTTATATGCAGCTGTAATTTTTAATAATCAAACAGGATAAATTTCCGTTTCGAAAGTAGCAATTTGTACAAGTTTCTTCGTAGATTAAAAAGTTTTGCGTTTTGAATCCTGGGGAGATAAACAATGCTAATTAACTAAAAGTTTTTTAAAATTGATTATTGTTAAAAATTTGTTTTGAGAGAGAACTTGTTTAGTAAATGAGATCATTTAACAAACGTCTATGGATTTAAAGGATAATTCTTGAAATTTTGATTTGTGAAGTACCTATATACAAACAGGAGTGGTTTAATGCCTTTAACCATACTCCACATTGCCTTTTAATCTATTTAAGGAGGTTGTTATAATACAGACAGAATTTGTAATTACTGACGTTATAAAACTATCAATTATATAGTATTAGCTTATGAACTGATTCATAACATTTAGGTACGATCAGCCATGAGATTGTCTTGTCTCTGAGTACGATCATCGTGGCAGATTTGATTGGAATCGATATAAAACTATGACAGTCTCTACAATTGTTGGCTGCTAAAAGTCCACTATTTCCCGCCAGCACCGACGAATAAAGTCCAATTTATATCTGACTGTACGCACAATAAGTGTCGTACGAGTTTATTTAGAGGGTTGTAATGTTTATTAAATAGCAACTACTACTATTCTTCATACATATGGATAATGGTAAAAATTTGTCTATTGATTGTCTTGATCATTCTCACCTCTTAGATTAATAGGCTTCGCGGATGCTCGGTCGATTATCATAAATCGGAATATCGGACATACCGTTATCATTATCCAACTCCGCGTTGCCTATGTTGAAATGAAATGTCCATTGAAAATTCTTAGTCTACAGATCAATTTGTTTTTTTAATTCTTGCGGAAGCCAGATAGGTACACAAAAAGACAGCAGAGGAAATTATACCAGCCCCCTGAATGATTTTAATCATGCAAAATATAAAACCCACAGCTGAATCTGCTGTCGCCCTATGAAGAGTTAGGCTTTACGAAAGGTCAGGTAAACCCTATATAATGACATCCACTATGTGTAAAATGATGTGGTGCATGTATGAATGAATTCATGCAAAATTTAATGGCTATAACTAAAGTTGTTCTTGATATACCCCTGATAGGGTTCTCTAACACTCAGCAAAATATCATGGATATATAGGCACCAACATCGAACTCTAATTATGACCATATGAAAATTAAGGTTTAAAACAAATGTCATGTCTGTACCTCAATTAATTCATGAGATATTCTGAGGAAAGACAATGAGACAGAATGTTTTCAGACACTTATATAGGCTTCGGTATCGCTCAGCCAATTATATACTCGTTAAGTTTAAAATGTATAATAATTAAAAACCCATAATCTTGAGAACATTAATTATTGAAAGGATGATGATAACCATAGTACTGAATAGTTTTTATCCAACGTGGGATGGATTAAGGGCTAACTGACCTTGTACGACCCCCGCAGTTCTGAAGGTTATCTTGTTCCACACAGAAAGGCACATATAGCTGACTTGGAGAACCTAATTGTAATTCTTTACACAACCAAGATGTTATACCCAACGATTTGAGATCTGAGTTTGTCGATTCTGCTATATCGATTTTTGCCCGCATTAGTTCTTACAACTACTCAACCATATCTTTAGAAGTTCATGAACTCTCTGTATATGACAAAGTTACAGTGACTCTCAAAAATGTTTTACAAACACCTATACCTCACCTATACCAGCGTGAGTACAAACTGAAAAGATGTTCATAGATACATATGTTTTATGACAGCACAACCATATTTTTTACCAAGTAATTTAACTACTATTTTCAATTACTTTAAATTTATATTGTGAAAATATAGAGTAAGCTTGATAGTAACATCCCTTATTTCAACCTTGTCTACAACCGCTGTTGAGCAAAGAATATGAAAATATCCAGATAAGAAAATGAAAAGGTTTAGTAAAAATGTACTTTTCACTGTACATTTTTAGCAAATATTAAATATTAGATGTACAAGAAAAAGTTACTATCTAAATTTTAAGTATAAATTATTACTATAATGACTCTTAAGAAAACCATTCGTAGTTGTCTTTTGACAGAAGTAGGCTTCTCAAATATGTGTAGGTATGCATATTTATTTTATTGTTCGGGAAACGGAACAAAATCAACTATGGAACAAAAGTACGGACTGGAGTAAATTGCATTCGCCATAAATATACACTTTTCTTGATATTTTGCTTTTCTTGATTAACGTTCTTGCTTCAGAATATTAGGAAATATAATTCACCGGAACCAGTGAAATATAACACGTGCAAAGCCTACGAATTGTATGCGAAGCCGCGGGTAGCTCCTAATATCATTACTTATACAGGGTGATTCAAAACTAAACGGCAATCTCTCGGGAGCTTATTATATAGCTAAAAACAAGTAAAAAAGTTCATATAAACCATATGCCCGGAAACGCTTCGTTAGCGAGTTACGCCTAGCGAAAGATTTCGCCCGGATTTCAGAACCCTTGGTGAAGTCAGGCCGTTTATAAAAATGGTAAAGGTAGTTACAAAGATACAAATACGATTGTTTTTTATGTTTTTATATCTGACAAATTTATTAAAATTCGTCCCAGAGCTGTAAATGCAATACTTTCAGAGATATCTTACTTAAAACACAAGAATTGGTGCAAAGAAATAACACATTTTGTGTTTAACCGTAAGATTACTTCCATAAATGTTAAATAAAGGTCATTTTTTTCTTAAATAGATTTATAGAACATTTAATTCTGAAAAGATTTCAATGTGAATTACTTAGGAAAAAAATTAATAATAGGTATTGAAATTTAGCTTTATTTAAAAATAAAACAGACGCACAAAAATGCATATTCTTATCTGCATAAAATATTAACTAATGTTTAGGTTGTGAGTAACAGCTGATCAATTTATTCAACACTTTTTATCGTCATATTTTCTTTGCAAAGGTTGGCAATATCAGCTGATCAACGATTAAGTTCATGAAGTAATATTTTGAATAACCTTTATGGAGGTTTTTGTATTGTGGAGTGTGAAGATTGTATTTTGTGAGATCCTGTGATTATTTGGAAATATTTTATACAAGTGTATAAAATATTTTATTAAATATTTTTATAAAAGTGTATGTAATTATCTTAGTAAATTAATGGCAGATAATGTAAATGGTATGTATTCGTTTGAAGAGTATACGGCCATGATACTGATTTACGGCAAAGTTAACAAGAATGGTTTAGCTGCAGTTCAGGAATATCGTGATACTTTTCCACATCGAAGAACACCTGATCGCAAAACATTTGAAGCTGTGGAGAGACGACTTAGAGAAACTGGTAGCTTTAAACCGAAGCGAATAGATACTGGTCGTCAACGTAGCGCAAGGAACTATAATAATGAACAAGCAATAATAAATGCTGTAGAATTATCACCAACCACAAGCACCAGACGATTATCACGTCAGTTAAATATTTGCAAGTCAAGCGTATGGCGGACACTTCATGAAGCACAGTTGTACCCATTCCATATAACACGTGTTCAAGACTTATTACCGCAAGATCTTAATAAACGGAAGATGTTCTGCCGCTGGTTAAGAAGAAATTGTTTACGACATCAGTATTTTCTTCGGCGTATTCTCGTTACTGATGAATCCTGTTTTACTAGAAATGGAATTGTAAATTTTTCGTAATACCCATACTTGGGCGTTACGACAACCCACATGAAACTGCGACGAGGCATTTTCAACATACATTTTCAGTCAATTGTATGGCTTGGTGTTCTGGGTGATAATTTGATTGGTCCATTTTTCCTCCCTAATCGACTTATTGGAGTAGCGTACTTAAATTTTTTAAGAACAAACCTGCCTACCCTCTTGGAAGATATTCCTGTTAAAACAGAATAAATGCATGGTTTATGCACGACGGAGCACCTCCACATTTTTCTAATGACGTGAAAAACTATTTAAATGATACATACGGTAGACAATGGATTGGTCGAAATGGACCAGTAAAATGGCCACCACGTTCTCCTGACCTCACGCCAGCAGACTTTTTCTTTATGGGGTTGGATGAAGTCAATTGTTTATTCAAAACGGATTAACACCATAGAGGAGTTACGTAATCGCATTATAGAGGCGGCAGAAACTATCAAGAATGCTCCAAACGTTATGAAACGCGCTAGAAAAAAGTGGATTCGTCGTGCGAAAACGTGCATTGCTAACAACGGAGGACACTTTGAGCAACTATTATAGGTGATTATTACAGTTTTTTTATAAAGGTAAATACATTTTATGTTAATGTTCAGTCTAGAATAAATGATCAGCTGTTACTCACAACCTAAACATTAGTTAATATTTATGCAGATAAGAATATGCATTTTTTGTACGTCTGTTTTATTTTTAAATAAAGCTAAATTTCAATACCTATTATTAATTTTTTTCCTAAGTAATTCACATGAATCTTTTCAGAATTAAATGTTCTACAAATCTATTTAAGAAAAAAATGACCTTTATTTAACATTTATGGAAGTAATCTTACGTTTAAACACAAAAATGTGTTTATTTCTTTGCACCAATTCTTGTGTTTTAAGTAAGATATCTCTGAAAGTATTGCATTTACAGCTCTGGACGAATTTTAATAAATTTGTCAGATATAAAAACATAAAAAAACAATCGTATTTGTATCTTTGTAACTACCTTTACCATTTTTATACGGCCTGACTTCACCAAGGGTTTCTGAAATCCGGGCGAAATCTTTCGCTAGGCGTAACTCGCTAACGAAGCGTTTCCGGGCATATGGTTATATGAACTTTTTTTACTTGTTTTTAGCTATAGAATAAGCTCCCGAGAGATTGCCGTTTAGTTTTGAATCACCCTGTATATGCATGCATACATATTTTCTATTCCGAAAATACTACCTTGAAATGGTTTGATTAATAATTTTAAGAAAATTAATTTACTGTAAAGATTTGAAATATTTTTACAGGTGATCACGGACACAGTGTAACATTAATTTCTATTTGCATGAGTAAATAACAACTGTCGTTGTTTGATGCATATAAATAATCGTATAAATCGTAATAAAAATCGTATTATCTAACTTTTATTATAGATGGAAGCAGTGGCGATTTAGGACCCATTAGTTTATTCTCGATTTTACCTAATGAACAAAATTATGAATATGAACATGTAGGGTATTGAATTTGGTTTCCTTAGACATTGTAGGACGGAATATTTACGGTAGCTGAAGGAAAAAACCGGAGGAATTACGCATCAGCATGATTAAACAAACCATTTGCTGCGTGGCTTCAACTGAGGAAAGAAGCGAGTGGAGTGAGTCCGTGAGTATAGCAAGTGGAATCACAACCAACACAAGATAGTAAATGAAATTATTATTACAGAGAATCGTCGAGGGGACTTCGTGTTAATTTTTCAATATTGAGGTATAAAACTACTGATATAAATCCTACACTAAACCAAGAAAATAGACTGATGTAGCGATCAAGAATGACTGATGGGAAGCAAGAAAATGTACTTTGCTATATGAGGTTTATAGATACAGGCTGACCACACTAGTAGGCATACATTTCTTTTTAGGGAGTTGAACTAATAGTAAATATTGTTAGTAAATCAGGCCAGATTGAACAGTTTAAATTCTTTTGTGTCTACGTAGGTTTGTCCATAAATTATCTCGAAATCCATTTGACGTACAGTGAAGACATTTAGAACCAATGTATATATATATTGAAAAGTAAGGCACAGCGGGAAGGCAGGTAGGATTCTCCACTCTACTTCTCCTTTAAATCGAAGTAGAATACAAACACAGAAGTACACTTTTAACTGTAGTGAGCTTCTCAGTCCAAAGTATGTACAACATATTTCTATAAATATGGCCTAAAATAATGTTAAAACACGATAATCTTTTAATGAATAAGAATAACTAGTCATTAATTTGATATCGTTCACCGATATCCTGGTAGACCAGATCTGTTTCCTCCTTTATAAATTTGATATCTTTTTTGAAACATAAAAATCGTGTATTTCTTAAACCCACCTCTACTATAAAAGTAAATATAGGTCTATAAATATTATTTCTCGGTAAATAGTAAATTATAAATAATTCTAAACAGAAATGCTCTCAAGCAGTGCAAAATGTGAAATAAGAATCACACACACATTTCGCTTAACCAATAATTATCTTAAACGTGAACATAAAATATGAGCAACTGATACATGATGCATGACTAATGCCATTTGAAAAATATCATAGGACATTATTGTAATGCATCATAATTAGTAGCTTCCACCAAGGCAGCTATGAACTGCTACTTTGGTCTGGAATAGCTCGGAATAATAGGAACTATTCAGTAATGTACAAGGAATTTTCATAGAAATGAGAACGAAGCCGCGGATATGTGCTAATATGACGAGATATATTAGGTGGGTTGGTTGGTATTTTGTTACATTCTATCGGGACCTTTATTATTCAGGAAAATTAGTTTATTTGTATATAAACAAGATAAAGTTCAAGGATGGTGCATGCTTCTCAAAAAGGAGTTGTCTGAGCGTTAGCAAAGGTTATAACTCAGGGTGATATTTCGAAAATGATTTAAGCTATACATTAGAAAGTTTTCTTACCAATCACTAAGGGTTCTGGAAAGTTTTCTCTTCTGTCTGTCTACTTGTGTGTCTGGTTTCCGCTGGGTATCTCAAGAATAGAAGAAGTATGGACTTTAATGCTTGCAAGTAACGTCATTTCTACATCAGCAACGACCGTCATATTTGATGATGGACTATTGAATTTTAGAAGGCTAAGTATCCGTGGCGTATCTTGAGAACAATATTATCTAAAAACTTTAAATTTTGCATTAAATTTCATTTCTATATATAATAGTACACGTTCTTTATTCGGACACGTTGTTACTCAATATATTTTAGTCTAGTGGTTTAGAGATAAAAAAGGGATTGTATATCTCATCAAAGAAGTGAGACATTATTAATGAGAATCAAGTTCAATTACAACGATTCATCAAATTATATTTTTGTGCAGTATTTAAGAGTTCAATTCAAACCCACTAATTAACGCCTCGTTTTAATAACAAGGTAGGAGTCAACCTCATCGAAGTCTGTTACGTGATACGGGGTATAGCGTACTTCTACCTTGTATTATATTCCTGTTGAATTAAAATATTATTAACTCTCTTCCGAAACGTTTTTACTCATTCTATTTTTGTTTACTGATTTAAAGATAAAAACGGAGATTGTATATCTCATCAAAGAAGTAAAACATTAATAATTAGAATCAAGTTCAATTACATCAATTCACCAAATTATATTTTTTGCAGTATTTAAGAGTTAAAATCAAACCCATTAATTAACGCATCGTTATAATAAGAAGGTAAGAGTCATGATAACACCATGTGTCGCGTAACAAACAGCCATCGCTGAGATTACATAAACATTTTAAAATTGATATCTCATTCAATTCTTGAGATGTTTGCGGAAAGATCATGTCATGCAGTCAGAAAGTCATGCAGAAAAGAATTTGATAAAAAAAATTAAACTCTTTCTTATCTATGTGGAAATTAGCTTTTATGTAAAATTTAAAATGAAATCCTTCTCTAAATATCTTCATGATCACATTTATGTTTATAGCAGTGTTCTAATAATTTAAGTACTATAGGGAACTAAAGGGTGGGAGCACTAAAATTCCAAAGTACGCTGAAATAAAATCTTGTCAACTATATAAAAATTCCACTACATTATTTGCCCTTTTTACCCTATGAATATAAATTTCACATTTTAAAATCTCATACGGTTGTACTCTGTTTAAAAAGTACAACCTAAAAGACCAATGTTAAAATATTTTCTGATATCCAGCCAAATCCAACGGAGTGATATGCACCACCTTCGAATTCAGTGCTGCCTATATAGAAATGAAGTTTCATGCTAAATGTCTAGTTGTAACAAACGTGGTGTCACTTGGGTGGTATATGACATTAGATTCTACTCGGCTATTCCTCTTAGCTATGTGATTTTGATTAAAATAATTTTCAAAATACCTTCGTTATAATTTAATTGTTGTTGGAACAATAGTTTTTTTAATTTTTTCACATAAGCAATTGTTATTGAAGTCCCTTATAACAATCTTACTCCCATGCATCTATTTTGTTTTAAAAGTAAGAGATGCCTATCTCTTTGTTAGCTTAACTATACCGAAAGACCTGAGTCGGAAAATTAATAAGCAGAATAAGAAGAAAGCAAAGTGTTGGTATAGTTATATTCTGTAGCTGATAATAGGCAGAATGTTATTAATCTCCTCTTCCGTAATTCAGCTTCCAGTTCTCGCAAATATAAACTTAATTCACTTTTATAACAGTCCTTTCATCAAAGGTTAAGTTTTTCTAATATAATTACCCAGTAAGATATTGATAGGTATAGAATAAAACTTTCCTTCAGCTCAAAAGTTGAGGTCGATGTTGTCAATTAGCTGCGGCGATTTATTAAGAACTTTATAATCCATAGTGTTAAGTTTACGGTCAAACCGCTCTTAGTACTTAGTCATCCCGCAAGTTTATGATTAATGTAGTCTACGCCTACCACTTGTATTATTGCTGGCATAAGCAGCACAGTGCGCTACGTTTAGAAATTATAAGAAAAGTTTAAACATTGTAAAATTTGAGCTTTATTTTTAGTACTAAAATCTGACTTAAAAATAGGGTTCCACATTATAAATTGTTGAAAAATGAAATGAATAAATAAAGTTTTGTGTAAAAGGTAAATTTATTTTTATTAAGGATTCAACAGGCCCATCTCGAAATTGTATCGTGCGTATAGATAATAGAAAACTCTCGATGAATAGATAATAGAGAATTGGAACATGGTATACAGTTTTCTCTTGGTCTAAGGAAGATCCCTATTGATTTTGGTATCAAAATGTTCGTCCGCTCTGTCGGGTCCTTTGATACTGGGTTTTACTATTTTATTTATAATGTTATTTAATCAATATAACACTGTTAATGTATCCTCACACCAGATAAGATTAAGATTACACATTAAATTCACAGATTACGACTGTGGTTTTCATAGAGCTTTGGTTTTCTTCAATCTTTGGTTAACTTCCCTTCCCTACCGCAAGAACATAATCGTTCATCCATTTTGACAGTCTCATGTTGACTGTGTTCCAGTTATGTAACTTTCAGTGACGACTACATTGCGGTGGCGAAGACTAAGGCATGTATCTTAAGACAGGCCCAAAGGAATAATTTTATCCTTACGTCAAAAATCACTATTTTGATTTGAAAGTATTTCACCAACATACATACATTGCAGTGAAATCTATTTGGTACAGTCATATCATTCTTATCATATCATCCTGACATCCTTACTATTTACTGAAGCCTTTTTTAATTTGACATCAATAAGTGATACCTTTCAACCCTAGGCTTTATAATGCCTTCTGACAATTAAAAATAAGCTGTTGTGAGCGAAAAGATATGTTTTAAGTTTCTCAAATCCTCCAATACTGCCTCAAAGGATGGTGAACTATCTGATCCTGCAAGATGAAATACTTATACAAAATGCTAAAAGAAGAAAGATTTAAAATGTTATAATACCGTAAGTAGTAATTAGCTCAACCATATCGAATTGACTGAGCATTAGTGAAGCACATTACTAGAAGAGCTGGAAAAGTTTCATTTCTGACTGTCTGTCTATCTGTTTGTCTGTCTACACAATATCTAAAAAAAATAAGTGACTTACAGATTAGAAAATAAGCATTAAGCTTCATATCTATATATGCAACACCACGTTCGATGATAATGCTTGTCACCTATGCCATTTTAACATGTGACATAGTAAATATGTGGCCTAACCACCCCACACACACATAACACATCATCACACTGTGTGTAGACTCTTACTATTACTGCTGTGAAACCCAACTGCATTCATTAGTGAAACCCATTCAACAGGTCATTCGATAGGGAAAAATGCGAACGAATCACGTGGTAAGATATCTCAAAGTGACTTTTATATGTATACTTTGAATTTTGTAGAGCACTTCATTTTTACATAGACAAGTATTATGCACGTCCACCCATAGGATTTGTCTGAGCATCATTCAAGTTTATCACCCAGGAGATATTATTGATCTTTTGCATAGTCGAAGGATATAAACATTTATTTTCTGAATGATTGTCTGTCTGTCCGCAGGATAACTTAAACATGAAAAGCGATAGATTTGAAAGCTTGTAAGATCGGTGAGGTCTATTACTTGTGACACTCCTACTTTATCATTAACAATAAAATCTAATACCATTTTCAAGAGTTCTCTAACAATATGTCCTTTAACCTTATTAGTCATTATACAATTTTGCGTTGAGCTTTGATAACTTGGCTAATATGTATGGCAGGTGCTGCATGTTTATTTCCAGTAGAAAAAGTAGTTATATTCTGGTTCCCTATGTGGCCAGACCTTAAGAACCATGCAACACCTTAGCACCCTGCATGTGATTTTATTGCAAAGGATTTAGCAGCAGTGTGATATAGAGATATGTGATAATACGGTCCAGATTAAAATTGAAATGAATAGCAGAGTTTCGAGTTCTCTGGATTTAATCCAAGTCATTGCTCGAGATTTTACTACCGTAAGCAGGACGACAGTAATACACGGCACAAACATCATTGACTGCTTCAGCTGAAGCTTATCGCATTCTGGAAGCAGACCTCCCCACATCTGGAAATATCCTCTAACAATTAACGTTTACGTTATTAGAAACTGATCTAAAATTCGCATTAGATTGCGTTTCCAATTCCTTGGAGTTTATAAAATTTGGAAAAAGTACTTCAAATAATATATTGGCACAATAATATATTTCAATAACGATCACTTGTCTCCGTTGCTTCTAATATCATTAGGTAAGGAATAAATGTGGTTTTTCCATTTTGCAAGAGAATTCCAGATGCAAAATAACTTGTAGTAGTTAGTAGAGATATAAATTACATAAAATTGTTATTTTCAGATTACATAGCACTTTATTTTAGTTACTATAATATAAATTAATAAAAGTAGGAAATAAAGTGGCAGGGAAATAACATATTCTACTAAATGAGTACACAATGCCAATTGGATACAAAAATGCCAAAACTAAAAACAAAAGCAACGGCAAATTACAGTTGTGTTTTATATATACATGTGGTTTAAAAAAAGTTTCAAACATTTAGTAAAATTTCAGAATAGTATTAATATTAGGAAATGGCTTTTAAACTAGGCAAGAGGCAAATTGATGTAAACTAGAAATAAACAGTTTAGTAACAAATAATACATTAGATTACTCAAAGGTGTAATTCAAACATCAAATACAAATCAGGAAACTATTAAAGTTTAAGTTCTTAAAATTGATTTACTATCCTCTACTCTAAATGAACGTTGAGAGCATTAGAATGCTGTTATAAATCTCACAAGATCACAAAATTCAGGCTCCTTCCAGCGAGACACGTCAAAGCAACGGAGCAATGCGGGTAGGGCAATTAACCCGGGAGTGGCTGTTTCTGTTGTTTTTTTTAATTTTGAATGAATTTCGTCATTAGACCCTGCAACAATACGTTATACTCCTAATTTAGAGGTCTGAGTTTCCATCCAGATTTTATATATAATAACATTACTAAACGTAACTCAAAATCATTATTGAATATCAGAAATATAATTTTCTCTTTAAAGATTCATAGTTTATCCAATTTTAAATTCTCCATATTAAAAGTTTTTTAAGCCATTAAACGTTCTAGAGAAAGAATTTGATAATGGTAAACTGGCCATGTTGAATCAAAATAAAATCTGTGATAGTTCTATTTCGTAGGTAAAACTGTTTTTAAAGGAGATGCCTATTCCCCTTTGTATCTTATTCTGCCCGATCTCAAGGGGCACTGGCCTGTGCGAGGATCTAAACAAACAGAGTAAGGAGCAGAACCAATACGGTATTTGATGGCACTTGAGCTGTCCACACCAAACTAGTCGGATAATATTCGGGGGAGGGAGGTCATGTCAATGCTGACCATCAGAAGTTCCATTATGTTGAGACAGAACATTAATTTTCGTTTGCAAACAGTGTTGGGCGTGAGGTGTAGTGGAGGGATTAAGACGCAAAAGGCTCCATTTAATAGAAAGTGAAAGGTGACCTGCAGAATTTCAATTTGCACTATCTCTAACGCAGATCTAAAGTCCTTCGTGTAATACCGCTTGACAATCGGGCCCCCAAAATACTTTGATATTTGTTTCTCATTTTTGAAACAAGACCTTTTAAATATGTGGCAATGGTATATGCATATGTGCAAATACAGTACCAACATGGTTTATTTCCCTTAAAGAATCTAATACCGTATCGCGTAGGATTACAATACAACAATTTACAACTCCAAGCAATTCAGAGCTGTCCACCAAAGTTGCCAGATAGTTTACAAGCCCGCTTACCGCTTATCACCAGTGGCTTAACACAACCTAGTTCTCGCTGCAAGTATCACAGAACTAGTGTTCTTGTACGTTTGGTGTAGTATTTTACCACACAGAACTGTAGATAACCGAGGGTACACAACTTTCAATAATTAAACATTATTTTATAACATATAAAGTAATTAACTAAAACGTGAACGTATCAAAATGCGAGAAGTCTAGAGAAACATGTCTTCTGTAGAAATTAAATTTATTAAAAATCATCATTTCTGTATGGACAACAATGAGTGCTATGAAGGTGCATGTCCAAAATTGGAATGTGACTGGGTCATTAAAGGCTATCACTCAGTAGTCTTATAAAATTTCCTTTTTATCTGTCGGGAGGATATAAACATTTCTATATGTATAATAGCCCTTCAGCCAAAGGAGATCTCGAGAATGAAATGTTACAAGACTTACATTTTTCATGCAATTTATTGAATTGCCTGATTTACAAATCAATGTAGTGTACTTCTACTTTGTAAATAATGTAATAAAATCTATACATATAATGTAATCTATAAATGCAATTTATTACTTTTCACGGCTAAAGAATGTATCTAAATTTAAGAATAGACATTTTGACACCAGATCATAAAACTCTCAACAAATAGATTAAATATAAGCTACTGTTATTATTTCGATTTATGTTTAGAAAGGATAATATGATTCCAGAACTTTGCTGTCGTTATATGCTTCAAGATGTATAACGCTACATTTCGAGGATGGGAATGTAACCTCTTCCTCAGGTGTAAAAAGCTTAATACAAAACATACAAGTAAAACCTACAACGTTTGGCAGTAGACTGACATTTTAAAAGATGATACCTGACATACAAGAACATTTTGAAGTTTTGGCTTGTTAAAATTTAGCATCTTTATTATTCCTATTAAGCTTTACCAATTCCAACCTCCGCCATCTTGTCACGTGATATGATGATACAATATTAATTTTCCTTATGATTTGAGACGTGTAAAGTAATTGTGCAGTTTATAAATTATTAAATTCACTGAAATACGAAGTAAAATATAACAATACCTACATACATAATGAAACTAAGCATTTTTGACCCATGTTTATATCATAAATTAGTTTGCTTAGACCCTAAATCAAATCCCAATATATTACGTAAGGTTTGTAATCACTTACATTTCATATATATAATACCCTTTCATAATATATATTCATAGCCTGGAATGCCAATCATTATACTATTACTGGAAGCCAAATTTAGCTTTACTACTTTGTTTGTATTGTAGAAGTTAATAGACTGCACTAAATAAAATGTCAGCAGTGAACACTTCTGCAGTGATGATGTTGGTGCTGAATGTTTCAGCAGCTTTGCGTCACGTACAATGTCGAATGTCAGTAACAGATTTTGACCGATACAAGTGTGCAATGACTTAAATAATATCGATACTTTGATACCATTTGTCAGCTGAATAAACGACTGTTTAATTATCAAAACGATGTATTTATAAACATCAGTAACTCTTTTATGCTCAGTAGAATATAGTACTATATTCTGCGCGATGCACCTTGCACGGCAATTATATTAAAATTTAGCTTACTGTCTTAGACGATCTCTATTCGTGAAGTACAGTTAAATTAACCCAGCATTACTGAATACTCAGTTGTGTCTTATTAACATACGTCTGAATATACAGTAAATGGTACTGATCTATATCATAAACAAAGTTTATCTTTTCTTTGTTCGACCGAAAGACTTAGTGAGATTTTTCTGCTCTAAAAGAAATTATATAAAGAAAACTACATTCTGAGTTTCCTTTGTGCTAATCTTATACTTATATCTAATCTGTATTCTTCTGGGGAATACGCAATATTTCCGTCTTGTGTAAACGTTTTATATTTAACTATACATTATTATATAACAAGCCTTATTATAAACCGAGTTAAAGGAGTGCCGAAGGATCCTACATAACTCTTGGACAGAACGCATGATTGATCACAAAAATTCAATAGGGTTCTTCCTCAGAAAAATAAAAACTTATGTATAAATTTTCTAGTTTATAGGATTTTTCTATCAAGGGTTATTTCACATACAGACGGAAGAACGACACGATTTTAATAAAACCCTGGCGGGTCCTAAATATAGAGTACAAATATCTTACTCTAAAACACGACCGTTATATTGATTTACTTACGAATTTTGTTTGCATTTAAAAATATGTATCAGTTAACTTGTAGCTAATATTTCGAATACTGAAATTGTTCATAAAATCGGCTAAAGTAAACCATGGAATTCTAGTTTATTGCGACACAGTATAAAAATGCATAGTGCACTATTTGCATATAAAGTATTGAATTTTGAGAGTCGAAATTTTAGTATGTTTTTACTTTTCTAGAAACACCTAACACTTATAACAGAAATAATAGACGCACATGACTAAGTAGACTGAATTATATGTAATAGTGGCTAGAGGGGAGGGTTAAACCACCTAGATGTTTTATAACATGAGCTTGCATGAACGGAAGATGTACAAATAAAAATGGACAACGAACAGTGGTACTGTGTTGCCTTTTTAATTTATAAATAGTTCAAAAGCCCATTTACCAAACATTTAACTAAAAGATCATTTATTTTCACTGAAACTAAGAATCACAGTTGTGCCATAAAACCACTGAAGTGAAACTATATTGCATTAATGTAGGGTACAAGACATAAGCTGCTAAGGATGTACAATCCCTATCAATACTAGGTTTCCCTTTACAGTAACATACTTTTCAAGCCCACTAGCCGCTTTATTACCAGTGGCTTTGTAACACCGTATTTTCGCTGTAACTGTATGTCATTGTTAGTTGTATTATACCACTAAACGAAGCTTGTATGTACATTGCATCTTTGTAGTACACAAGACACAAGTTACTAAGGATGTACAATCCCCAGCAATTCTGGGTTTCCCATTACAGTTGTAACATAGTTTACTGGCCCGCTAACCGCTTTATTACCAGTGGCTTAACAACACTTTATTCTCACTGTAGCTATGCCTCTGTTTGTTGTATTACACCACTGAAGAAAAGCATGTATATTGCATCTTTGTAGTACACAAGACACAAGTTACTAAGGATGTACAATCCCTATCAATACTGAGGTTTTCCCTTTACAGTAACATACTTTTCAAGCCCCACTAGCCGCTTTATTACCAGTGGCTTTGTAACAACCTTTATTCTCACTGTAACTTTATGTCATTGTTTAGTTGTATTATACCACCAAACGAAGCTTGTATGTACATTGCATCTTCTTTGTAGTACACAAGACACAAGTTACTAAGGATGTACAATCCCTATCAATTCTAGGTTTCCCTTTACAGTAACATAGTTTACTGGCCCACTAGCCGCTTTATTACCAGTGGCTTTGTAACAACACTTTATTTCCGCTGTAACTGTATGCCTCATTGTTAGTTGTATTATACCACTGAAGAAGCTTGTATGTATATTGCATCTTTGTAGTACACAAGTACACAAGTTACTAAGGATGTACAATCCAACCAATACTGGGTTTCCCATTACAGTTGTAACATAGTTTACAAGGCCGGTAAGCGCTTTATTACCAGTGGCTTAACAATACTTTATTCTCATTGTAACTGTGTCTCTGTTTGTTGTATTACACCACAATTGAGATAAATCGTGTATGTATATTGCATCTTGTAGTACGCAACACACACTAAGGATGTACATTCCCATCAATACTGAGTTACAGTTGTAACATAGTTTACAGGCCGCTAACCGCTTTATTACTAGTGGCTTAACAACACTTTATTTCACTGTAACTGTACGTCTCTGCTGTTGCATTAGACCACTGAAGAGATTGCATGTATGTATATTGTATCTTTGTAGTACACGACACAAGTTACTAAGGATGTACAATCTCAGCAATACTGAGTTTCCCATTACAGTTGTAACATAGTTTACAGGGCCGCTAACCGCTTTATTACTAGTAGCTTAACAACACTTTATTCTCACTGTAACTGTACGTCTCTGCTGTTGCATTAGACCACTGAAGAGATTGCATGTATGTATATTGTATCTTTATAGTACACGACAAGTTACTAAGGATGTACATTCGCAACCAATACTGAGTTTTCCATTACAGTTGTAACATAGTTTACAAGGCCGGTAAGCGCTTTATTACCAATGGTTTAACAATACTTTATTATCATTGTAACTGTGTCTCTGTTTGTTGTATTACACAATTGAATAAATCGTGTATGTATATTGTATCATTGTAGTACACAACACACACAGAGTTTCCCATTACAGTTGTAACATAGTTTACAGGCCCGCTAACCGCTTTATTACTAGTAGCTTAACAACACTTTATTCTCACTGTAACTGTACGTCTCTGCTGTTGCATTAGACCACTGAAGAGATTGCATGTATGTATATTGCATCTTTGTAGTACACGACACAAGTTACTAAGGATGTACTATTCTCAGCAATACTGAGTTTCCCATTACAGTTGCGACATAGTTTACAAGTCCGCTAACCACACTATTACAACAAAAATTTATTCCTGTTGTAACTGTACTCGTATGTCACATTTTGTTGTATTAATCCATTAACGACTTGTTACTTATGAGTAAGGTATTATAATTTCCAGTAATAGAAAGCTTTGGATGTATATTTTTTATACAGAACGTAATGTTGCCATGAACTTTTACTTTAGTAATATCGAATTGCCCACCTTACTACCTAGATAATTTAGAAGTACACCTACGACTGTATGTTCAGGAGTGATAATTATGTTTTCTGTCCGAATTTCACATGTCGAGTTGGTTTTGGTTTTACATTTTTAGCTAAGTAGAAGTGGGAATTTATTAACTGTATACTATTACCATGTTTCGTAGACCTACCGCGTTTTACTTAAGCCTTTATATAGTAAGTGTTGGGATACACTCATCGACGTTGATGTTTTTGTACTGCACTTTTCATGTTCTTTCGTTGCAACAGATCAATTCAATATTTCTAAGTAAACAAACAAACCGTCGCTGAAGTTGTTTGTATTGTTTTGAATTACAATTAATGAAGCTGTATGAATACCCTTTTCTCTGTCTATGAGAAGGCAAGTGTTTGTAGTTTCATAATATTTTTGGAATGTGGTAATGAGGAGCATACATATGATCAAAACTTTTGCGCTTGCCAGTCACAAATGTAAGGTATATTTATGGTTTAATTGAAAACGCACCTAACACTTTGCAACTTTCGAACGACAAGCCCCTCCATAAAGCCCAAGGCCTCTCAGAATAGGCCAAGCCAAACCAGCGGGGTATGCAATTTACTAGCTCTTGAATCATCTGATCTGAATCCACACTTAGGCTCTATAATTCATGAACATCTGGACATTGTGCGGGCTTAGGTCCGCATAGTGGCCACGGATCTACAGTGGTTTCTCTAAAGCTGAAATTTTGACACGGCCAATCGTAACTTGTTTTTGTTAAGCTAGAAAACGTTGGTTTTTCTAGTTCCGCATTACCTTGGATGGGATCGTACCTAGGTGGCCGGAGACAGTATGTGACTTACGCCCGAGAGACATCTGACTGGATATATCCAAAACTCTTTGTTGGAGTTCACGGCGAATGGAAGCTTACATACTCTGGAAACTTCAACTCATTGAAATGTCACGCAACCTTAAAGGGTTTCAAACTTTTTCATTTTCAGGCTAAATTGCAGCACTGGTCTGGGGGCACTCCTGCTCTCTTTGATATCTAGTCATTTGGACATTACCAGGTTATGGTAGACTTTAGGTTGTTCATGGGTCGTCTGGCCAGAGGAGTTACCGGTTAATAGTGAGTTCTCAGCTTGTGTGAATACCAACTAGCATTTATGAATAAAGGAATAACTATATAAGAGTTCCTCGTGTATGAAAGCTCCAAGGTCAAAGACTTTTGTTACTACCGATCATTGAGTACTCCCGCTATAGAATAATTGGAGCGTTGTGAAATTATGACACCTAGAGGCACCTAGCATGCGTAAATACTTGAAGTCTGAAGCAATACTTGAAGCAAATGAAGTCTCAATGTGTAAGAAGCTAAGGTCAGTATTTATTCTCTATGACATTCCCCTGATTATATAGACTCCCAAAATCTAGAAGCTGCAATCTCAGATATCTTCCAAACTGTAAAAGATACGGAAAATACAAGCTCCCTGACCCTTGGACTTGTCGGCCATTTTCCAGCTTCCTACGCTTAGAAGCTTTATGGTCAGATAGTTTTAAATCCTCTGGTAACTTATAACGTTTGGAAAGTTCCACTGTAAGCTCCTTGCGAATAAGAATACACAAAGAACTCTCTTTTGGGTATTCTTGGAACTCTATTTCTTTAAGACCTTATGGTCTTGATGGTTAGTCACTCTCAGAGAGCTCCCGGCCTAAAGTTCTTGAAGAAACCAATGGGATCTAATATTCTCTATACTTTTCCGACTAAAATAATGCCACGGTTTCTGATAATTTTTCGATTACATGACGATTACCGAATTAATTTAAGGCAATAATCTCTATAATCAAATAAAAAATAGTAAATTTTTAAATAAAAAACGTACCAGTCTGGGACTTAAATTCGTTGCAATCTTATTTGTGGCCTTTATAAATTTATTTACTCTCTGAAATAGACTTCCGGCACATTGCCCCTTAAGATTAAACATCAAAATTATTCGAATGACTGAAGTATATTTCAAATTTACTACATGTATCTGCCAAACTATATATTTTTGTGCCTTTTACAAAGGAGATGTAACTTCATTCGTATACTATGTTCCTTATACTGTACTGTAGGGAATTGCATGCAAAACCGTGGGTAATAGCTGTATTACGTAACATCGAAATTTGATGTAACCATTCTACGACATGACTATCATGCAGCATTCAGCTTACATCCAAAGGCTCACAGATTGTTACTTCCGTTGGAGGTGTGATCTGGTAATTTTTACGAAATGGTGACAAAACCCTTAAACATCCTTAACCACTCCTGAACTCAAGTTACATAAATGTTAAAGTCATTTTATTTAACAAACCATATTGATAGAGGTAAAACAACACAAACAGAATAAAACTTAATTGGTTTTATAGAAAGAATAAAAATATCTTTTTGGTTAACTTTTTGGTTTGGTCCATACTTTATTAAAATAAAATGGTAGATAGTATGGAAAAAGACTTTCACTGTAGTTCACTCATTATATGTGTCTTAAGTTTATTTTGAAGTTGCTACGTTACGATGATAAGAGTTTTGCAAGAAGACGTATTTAACGGTTTATAGCGATATCATTAAGTTCAGATTTAGCTCCAAGAAACAATTAACAAGACGCCTGTATTTAATAAAGTAATTACAAATGTTCACTTGCAGCTGTTCTCGTTAAGTCCACCAATTAGCGGAGTTGTTTCTGTATTTCAACAACACACACTTGACTAACGCCCGTCCCCAACACTCGCCCAACATCTGCATATCATATAATTCCGAGTTTCGGCCCTTTATAAATAATCTTTATTTGAGAACTGTTGTAAAATAGAGAGTAATATTTGATAAATTAATATTGTTTCTAATTTGACAGCTTAATCACCTGTTTTTCAATTATTCCTTAAGCTAATTATTGATTTAAAAAGTGGTTGATTCATTTTTCAATCGTATTTACGAACAAGAGAGAGTCGAGGTCTGTAGTACGATTAAGTACCTAAAGACCTTTTTACTCCGTGCAGTGAACAACGGTTTATATCATACGGAAATCAAAATAAAAACTTACACATCTTATTAAGTTTTTATTACATAATAACTCAAAAACACAAACCTGTCAACTTTACATATCAAAAACATGCTTTTCCATTTACTTCTACTAAAACAATGTGTAAAAATCAACATCTTTACGGAAAAAGTTATCACAAACTGATGTTATTTGTGCAATACGATAAAAAATACTCATGTCAATAACAGCTGGTTTTTAATTAAGTTGGTTAATTGAGTAACTGTTTTACGTAAAATTATAAAAGAGATATAGAAATCAGCTGACACACAAGTTAAATATTTCTGTGCTCTAACTTCAAACAATGTTATTGTTTCAGAACAAGTAAATGACAGGTGTTCCTGATATCTGAGCATAAATAGCATGACTATTATTAGAGCTGTAATGAAAAAATTACAATGAAACATGTAAGTTTTGATTTCGGTACCATATTATATGGAAGAAATAAACACCGCTAAAAGGAGAAAATGTGTTTTTTTAGCGTTTGATTATTTCTCAACTTCATATGTACTCGTAAATGGTACAAAACAGGATACCACTTTCAGTATTATACAAAAATGCTATTGTTTGGTATGATTAAAACAATAAAGTGTTTCCAATGCATAGTTGCAACACCATTTTATAAATTTATAGCTAACTAGCGACCCGGTCTGGCTTCGCACGAGTCCAATAGATTTTTTATAAAAACAAATTTCAATGTTATAATTTTGTCATATAAATTACTTACTTCGTCGGGACTCCAACCCCCACATATCAGGTGAGCATGTTAACACTACGGTTTAAGTAAAGCAAATTGAAATTTGATAAGAAGATGAAATAATTCTCAAAGTAGTTTTAATACCCATGAAAGTTTTATAAGCGATAAGAGACTTGTTCAATTGCAATAAAGTTTCATTCACAATTACTTGTTTTTCGAGGACTCGATGAATTTGGAGGGGATCATTTGTCTTTTCAAAAATTTTCATTTGAGACTTTTTGGTTGATTTACAACAATATTTTGGCCTAGAGGCTATTTCAATTCGGAGTTCTTATCAAAAATTTAAAATTTTCCTACATTTTCAACAGCTGGAGCCGAATTTACTTTCCGGTCACTGTACAAGTCCCACAAGAGAGACGTACTTAACAGCTCTACTGGCCCAACTAATCCCAGTAATCCAACGGCTAGGAGTCCCGTCCAGCCGCTAAACTTAATTTAGTCACACGTATTTTACTAGCAGTTCTCTAAGCGGTTGAATTTCTCTAAAAAGTAACTTTAGCAATAATTGTTACATTTTATCGAAGGAAAAGTGTAAATAATGCTTTAATTATAATTTTCAACATTTCTTTTTTCTATTTTACAGAAATATATAGTTTTATTTAATTTTATAAGACTTAATTACAAATACGGTGGACTTTTTAAACAAAAACAAGTTTTACATTAAGTTGAATTAAATTATAAACCTGAGATATTTACACACATATTTGGCCAATGCTTAAATATTCTTGTTATGGATTTTTTTGGGGGGAAATCCTACATTTTTAATTTAATTTTTTATTTGACTAAATATAAAAGAAATGGAAAATGTATAGAAAATTTAGGAATAGTTATATCCAAGCTTTATGTCAAGAGTTTAAAAATAAACCATTTTATCGTCTTACATTAGTTTCAGCTTCATACTTACAGGGTGTTTACTAACTCTACACAAATATTTTTAGACGTTTTTCTTCGAGATGAGATAAACCAAAGTTTTTAATATGAATGGGTTAGAAATGATTTGTTTACCATTTGTTTGTATGTATGTGTATTTTAGTTTTCACTTTTAATTTCAGAAACCGGCAAATATGAAACCTCAAATTCGGTACAATTATTTTTCTTGCAGTTTCAAATCAAGAGACAAATTCATTTATATCATCATATCACGCTTCATGATGGCGGAAATCTGAAGTGTTTAAGCTTAATACCGTCAAAACTAATAAGATTATGAAACTTTTTAAAGATCAATAAAAGTTGCTAAATCTCATTACAGACGTTTTGACACTTAGATTATAAAAATGTGTGAGTAAATAATGTACATATAAGCTTTTAACAGTTACAACTTGATGAATAATAATAATGATACCGCCAACAGTAAATATTGACAATTTTCCGTGCATTATAACATTTAAAAACTTATATCTACATTATCTCTTACACGATTTTTTCGTTTATGTATAACATTGTCTATAATTAGAATTGTTGATTTTTATTATTGTAAAAAATTTCATAATATCATTCCATTTAACGGTATTAAGCTTTAAGAATTCTAACCGTCCATCATCTATAAACGTGACATTGATAATATAGTATAAACTTTTCTATAAATATAAGACTGCAAGAAATAAAACTAGTTTTTGATCTTTACTAGTTTCTGAGAAAAATTCCAACTCTAAAACACACACATACAGACTGACGCATTTATAAAACATGCTTATATTATAGTTTTTGTTTGTTCGTCTTGATAGGAAGCTCAACTCAAATTCCCAAAATTATATCTGGGAAGTTTAGAAACAACCTGTATATATAAAATCGAATGTTAGTATTTGTATATACATTTTGAGTAATAGTACTTATGGTTCTTTTTTATATCGCAATTTTATATTTTATTACGTTTGTTGCAAATTTTTAAAACTTTAACATACTCAAATTATATAAAGTATTCTTAAGGTAAAAATCTTGAAAATATAAATACTTACGAGTACGATGCTTAGACTATCCCAACAGAACAGTTATGCCAAATCCATCAACATCATGATGAAAAAGTGTTTCATCGTTCAAAAATAATTGCGATATAATAAGGAGAGAATGCTTACGTGGTACAGAAATATATTGTTTTCTGTATATATATATATAGTGTAACATGAACACGTGAGGGAGCGTAATCTATTTTCTCACAGATGAAATACCGAGCCAAGGCGAACGGAGTAGAGCATTTAACAGACGAGTGCAAAGTTTAAGTCAACTCTAGAGCAAACTTAGCGTAACGTCATTTCAAGTTGGACAGTCTTCAAGTTCTGTAACATCCCGCAAGTAATATAGCACGCTTACTACCGAGAGGTATTCACGATTAGCTCGGTTCTGATTACTTGAAAGTTAAAATAAACCAGTGAAACCTGCAATCAGAATTCAGACCTCTTGAGTATTAAAAGAGGAATGATTAACATTATAATGCTGAATATATCAGATTGTATATTTATAATTCATTTTTAATTATAAAAAAGGAAAGAAACACATATGAACATTGAAATGAGGCACCTCACCACACATAGTTTCAGAGGAATCGCTAAGGATAAAAGCAATATTTAAAGTCTAAGTATGAAAATCTCTCGAGAAAAATTTCCACACGATACATTCACATTTCTATTCATTAAGCTAGGCTTAATAGCAGTGTTTAAATATAAAAAATTATCTGGTGAGCTGGGAGAAGACAATGCCATAGTGTGCGCGGAAATGAAATTTTGTTACCGAATCTTACCGCTCACTTTCCACTCTATTGCTTTTTAGGCTACAAGTGTTAATATGTTTAATTTTTGCATTATTGTACTCAGTTTGCTTACAAATTTATTTATTTTCTTATGTACTCGCTGCTATCACAGTTATCCAAAAAAAAACCAGTGTAATAATGTTCAGTAACACTCAGTACGAGAGCTAAGCGCCATCATTGAACTCACCATCGATGAAACATAACGTAGATGTGGTGAGAAGGATTTATTCAAAGTTAATGTTGAGCCTAGCTTCAGGTTACCTTCCTCTTAGTGCAACGTTTGGAATCTTAAACCATGACAGACTTGGCTCTTGGAATCTGGAGTCATGTCCATCTGAAGAGATGCAAAACATGTTGGCGATGAAGAAGTTCAAGACGAACTCTTTAGGTCGTTTCGATTTCAGAGACACCTGGACTACAAAATATAAAAATATAATGTAACCTATGTCAAAAAGTATTCTCATTATCTCATGAGTACACACGATGAACTGCAGGTACAATTAACATTTTAATTGAACTTCATAAAAGTGAAGGTTCATGCAAACTTTCAGGTATATAGGTGAGGTAATTCTCAAGATATAGTGTGACAGACAGACAAATGGAATTTTCCAGCCTCTCGAGTGATAGGCTTCACCAACGCTCAGCCAATAAGGAATCTTACTTGAGCAGTTACCTATATCTATATCCTTATACACATAAGTATCGTTGATTCTGATCAATCGGTTATTTTTATTAGTTTTCGGTCATATTTAAAGTACTATTAGTCCATTCCAAACATTAAGAAAAATAAGTTTAAATAATAAAAATTATTCACCTTGACTGAGTCACCTAACCCATTTTAGACTTAGCAATGAAAAGTAATTAATCAGTAATTACGTAAATATTTATGAACATATTTGAAAATAACTATTACTCTACAAAAAATACCGTACAGTATATTACTGTTCATTTTTTGAAAATGAAGCACTCGTGTCCCTTCTAATTTCACTTAAACACTTCACTTAGGTTTACTTACAAACCTATATCTTCTTTTAAATAAAAATTAAACTCAAAATGTGTTACTTAGCGCTAATATCGAGACCGGCATATTAATGGTTTAATTGTTTTGTAAAATATTCATTGAAATCTAAGGAAGATTGGAAATGTGCCTTGGAATATTTTGGATTTCGGAAAAAAATTAATAATATTCATTTTTGTCATCCCAGTGATTCTGATACTGAACAGCTGATGACACTTTCCACTTATGTGTTCAACAAACCTCTATTTATGTAATGAACAAACCTATAAATATTTTCACATAGTTTCCTTGATATTATGATATGGCATTTTATCAGTGGCTTAAGGGAACACGGTAACAATACAACATACTACAACGATCCATTCTTTGCAGGCTACAGTCAGAAAAAACAAGACTTGTATACCATAAAACTTATAAATGATTATTTTGAAATTTTGCATGTACTTTGCCCTTTATACCGGAAATAAATAGAAGTTTAGTATGATTTTCCTCTAACCGTAAATAGCCTTCTCATTCCTACGTATGTATGTATATTTTCTTCATAGGGATAACAAGGCAAACTCAACTATGGCACTGGAAATATCTTAGACCAAGGAGATTAGAAAAGCCGGAAGTAGACGCTTTTTGACCGAAGTAGATTTCCGAGAGCTATATCCGTATATAGTTTTTTGATCGGTGCAATAAGGCACCGATCAAAGCTAGCGTGGCACCGTAAGTGAATTTAATCGGCCGGAAGTAGACAAATTTTAACCGAAGTAGACTTCTCAGTCTTCAGTATGTATATGTTCTTCGACAATAAGAAATGTTCCTTTACGTGCAAAACATGCTATAAGAGTCCCGCTTGAATCCGGTCTGATCCTCTAAATCTTGATACCAAAAATAATATGTGCCTGATGGAATGCCTACTTAAGTTTTGAAAAATGTCACAGGGTTCCATCATACTACATCATAAGTGCTTTTACAAACTTGAGTGCGAAGTAGTGGGTACTAGCCACTCATACGTAATGTTGGGACACAAAATGTTATTTTAAACTATACAATACTAAAGTGGCAGATTGTAAATTTATCGTTTCATTTGGTCAACTTGTGATAGGTATGAGGAAGGGGAATGTGAATGCTAGTTCCTTCCAAAATTTTCGCCGCTATATAATAACTCAATAACAAGCAAATTGCCGTTGTGAAAAAGCAGGCGCTTCACTTTAAATCAACGATTTTAAATAAGTACTAAATATTTATTATTTGTTTACTTTTTATTTAATAGTTTTTATAGTTACTTAAATTATAATTTAAGTTTTTCATGGTACTAAACAAAGAATAAGTTGTAACGGTTGCCTGCAAGAGTCAAAATAGTAATATGATTATTACTGAACAATCGTTCAATATTATGATGTTCTTATATGAGAACTACTCTCATAAATTTTCTTACCAATCGATTTATAATACAATATTATATACAAATATTACTTATATTATTAAGTTGGGAATTTTAAATGTATTTACTCTTTATATTTTATTGGTTTGCGTTATTTTACTACGATTAGATTTTACTTGTAAGGAAATAAAGCCTACCTGATTTCTGCTTTGTTTCATACATATAGAAAAATGTTCGGAAATTATTCCAGAATTGGAGGTATGTAAAATAAGTCTCCATTTTTTATGAAACCCGAGTCGTAAAAGTAGTTCTCGTAAAAGTCACTTCCAGATGTAACAAAAATAGTCAGAATATGATAATATCTACTTAGAAGGCGTAACATGCGAATATCTCTAAATTGCTTCTTAAGTCCATGTTTTATATGAACTAATATATATATATATATATATATATATATATATATATACAGTATATATATATATATATATATATATATATATATATAACTGTAAATTTGAATGCAGACTTTGGAATTTATAGCTTGTTAAAACTAAACATACCGGAAAATGTTTCGAAAGTAGTGGATGGAAACACGTCTGTGACCAAATTTTCAACCGATTATATTTTTTAAACTGAGTTGTAAACTTGATAATTTATTTTATTTATAATAACAACATTACCGTAAAGAACTTCTATTTAAATTTGAAAATGTAAATTTGCAGGTAGTCATTTTGTTGGCGATTATTTTGTTAAAACTAGAAACTTTTACATTTAAAATCTATTGAATAGTTTGATCCAAATCCTTTATTTCGTTATTTCCAGTATTTATCTGTTGCCAGCTGTGCGCGCCTTGCCTCCCGAGTCCCGGCACTCCTCGATACTCGTGTAAGCACGACAACTGCAACAAATAGCAATATTTACTGGTAGGTAAATTAAGCATCTACGTCCACCATCGCAATCAATAGCATCTCCACAAACTCCGTACAAGATTGCAATCTTAGGGCCAAACATAAGTGTGAGACCTCCAATTACATAACAAAACATTACAATGAAGATTGAGGGATCAACAGTAAAGAGCCATTAAGTAATATTTGTAAGCTCTATTTTAGATTCTGCGAGGAGAGTATAGGCCAAGATTATTCGAGTATAAATAATGCCCATATGTGTGAGTGGGAAAGTGAGACCGGAAGCCAACAGTTAAATAACTTATTTTGTCACGAAATGCGATTCTTATTAAACCGTAAAACTTATATTAATTATAAATATACCCTCATATTTAGGTAGTTTTCTTATGTTGCTGTCATCTCATATTTCAAGCTATAGATGAATTTTAAGTTTTAAACTTTTAATTTCCAGAAGACATGTTAATACGCTGTAACAATTTAAATATTTTGAAACCTTTCAAGGCAAAATCGCATATCATATACACTTTGTATGTAAAATTATGGATTTGATTCAATGCAATCCATCCAGATAAAAATGAAATATTGTGATATATTAGGTTTCCTAAAGCTGTTTGGTATTATACCTTATATAATTTAATAAACATAAGGTTTCATTTGAAAAAAACCATGAAGATGTTTTTTGAGCATAAACGTTACTACAAACAAAAAACTAGAAACAAAACACACTCTGTTTTATTTCCTGTTTACGACTAGATAATGTTTGATGATATTCTTTAACAATATCCTGGTTTATACAATCGGTATCGAGAGGACCGGAAACGTAGGATAATGATGCTCATATTATCAGAAGCTGGTAGCCAAACTAACATTGTATAATACAGCTAGTGTAGTTCTGGCGTATAACTTGCTCTACCAGTTTTTAGAAGTTTAGTAATGAAATAGTCACGTAGTTATAATTTACAATATAACTAGAGGTCCCGTACAATAACATTGTTATTAGAAATCAAATAATGTGTCCTCCTTTATACATAAAATTCTATGATCATCTTATAACCCAGAAATATATATAATAAAAATATTATAACCCAGAAGCTAGGGATACGCTCTCAACCTACGGTATTGGAACCTCATTCCATGTCCGCTGTCTTCAACACTCTGTTTCCGTCTCACCCAGTGAACAAGTTCGGGAGTTCGGAGATGTTGGTGCCTTTTCAGCTTTTCTGGAAGAGGAGCTTATCGCCGCTGTCCGACCTCTACGTAAGAGAAGAGCGCCTAGCCCAGATAGCATACCAAGTGAGTTGCTTAAGCTCGTCACAGAGGTAAATCCAAGACTGCTCCTAGCAGATGGTGCTTTTTACTTTGCATGGAAGGTGGCACGCCTAGTCTTGATTCCCAAGGCTAAGGCTGGATCGGCGACTCCTTCTTCATTTCGCTACTTGTGTATGTTAACACAGCGGGAAAGACGATGAAAAAGCTCATTCGTGTCGGACTGAACAAGGATCTGTGGGGGACTTGTCGGTTTCCGATCCGGCCACTCTACCATCGACGCCACCTAGTGGTGCAGGCAGTTCAGAGGTCGAAGGATCACAAACACTGGTCGCGCCGCGTGGTCCTCTTCGACAGGGGTTTTTTTTATCCGGACGGGACAATGAACCTACGGAAGTCCAGCAATATTGAGGGAACAACGAGCCTCTCAATGTGCGCAAAAAGCATTTTAACCTCCTTCCCAAAAATATTTGTTCGTGTTGAAAAAAATCAATTTAAATATTTGTAAATAATATTCCAACTTTATATTGTACAAATATTTGTTCATTTTTATCATAGATTCACAAATTTAAAATCCTTAAATTTGTTTGATGTGTCTAGACACTGAAACGTCATGAACAACAAAACTAGAGATATGGAGTTGTGTATTAAATTTATATTACCTGATAAGTGCACACTGCAGATGTTTTGCTCTTCAAGTGCACAGGTCCAGCACAATGGTATTTGAGATATCAGTATCTCTTATATTTTAAACATTAAAAAAATTCAAATTCATGTTCAAAAAAATTCGTGTTTCCTAGTTACTATAAAAGATTGTGTCCTCCAAGTTCAGGAATCTGCCGTTCTGTTGTTAAACGTACGGAAAGCACACATAATTTGAATAAGTTATTTCGCTAATCTCGTATATCGTTATATTATATCACGGAATTGAGGGAGTTGAAGAGTTAATTCAGATCTGAATTTATCTGAGAAATTGTATATGTGTCTCTATGCTCTGGTCTTTGACTTGAATGGTCCGCACTATTGATCTGATATGTTTGATCTTATATGAAGTGCTCAATAAAATACAATAGTTTTGAATATAGTCCTAGTCGTGATAACGATATTGATGATATTTTTACTAAAATTCTGTTTTGTTTTAAAACTTGGAGATCCAACCCACTAATACATACTTTATAAATATAATTAATTTTAACACAACTATTAATTAATTACTCATTAATAATTAAATGTTCATCTCAGTAGAGCCAAAATGACACACCTTTAATTTGATATTCTTCGTTAAGCATTATACAACGTATAAAATATAAGATAGCGAAGAAAGAAATGTAATTAAAGGAAACAAAGTGGCCAAGAGTATTGACGCAAGATTGTGTTTGGCGCCCAAGCACTCTTGGGGCACTCTTGGGACGAAATTGCGATGTTGATTGTCAAGAAAAGATGTTTCCTTTTGCCAAAACAAGTTTTCTGATAGCATTGTATTTGTCTTGCAGGTTGTCTTACTCAAGATGTTTGTTTTAATGTTTATAAGAGTTTGTTTTGTAAGAGATGAAAGAAAAACACCAGTTAGGTTTTATGTGAGCACCTCCTTACACAACTTTGAGAAAATTCTGTTGTAATAAAAGTGATATCTTATGTGTCAGCATAGCACAACAAATAAAACTCTGATATTTATTAAATTAGAAGAATTTATAGAATAAATATTACACCAAATGACTAACACAAAGTTTCTTTTTTTCAATTTTGGAAACAACTAATTCCACCATCAAAATACAATTGTTTACCAATAGCCCTCTTTCTTTTTTTAGCCTTCAAGTTTACAGCCTTATGTTACTATCAGCATTTCCGGACATTGTAAGGAATACTCCAGTTCCATCGACGAAGTTAAGTTGCCCGCATAAATTTTAAGAAAATACTGGGTTCGTAAGTAACCGTACTTCATCAGCCTCATTAGAGATTGGGCATACACTAACCTTGCTGGTATCCCATTTTCGTTAGCTTAATGTTGAAATCGGGAATGTACCGGCTTTGCTGGCTATTCTATCTTTGCCAGATAGAATATATCAATTGGAATATATCAGCGTGTTTGGCACTCTTACTTCTCCAGCAATATAGGGAAGATTTTACTGCTGTTTTAGTACACCACAATTATTACATTATAATGATTATTGAAAATTATAATGATCATAGTGGACATTATAATGATTATTGAAATTATAATGATCATAGTGGACATTATAATGATTATTGAACATTATAATGATCAAGCGTAAAATGTTTTGTAAAATACTCATAATATAAATAATATAGATTTTAACAGTCAACAGAAATAATGTCATAATGCGTGAATAAAATACACATGCTAAACCAACTCCAAAGACAAATCTCTCTAATCCCAGTGGCAAGCCATGTACTCGACGACATTTAAAACGCCTTAGAGTGGAGAGGGTAACTATCTTTTGAATTACGTAATGGTTTAAAGAGTTTCAGGGGCTCATTAATCAACTTCAGTATTTGCAAACCGACTTTACCTCGTCTATCATAAATGTTGTCACAATCTCAAAAAGTGTCTGCACTCTAAACCCTCCAACAGCTTGGTTACACAAATTTTAACGTTAATTTGTTAATTTTGGAAAGCGATTTAAAGTAAGATCAATTTTGAGTTCTCTCTTTTTGCCTTAAAATATAATCGTGTCTTCTTTAATGTACTGTTGGATTAAAGTATTCACAGAAACCCAAAAAAGAATAGCAATGCTCGATTTTGATATAGTTCACTAGTTTTCTTTGTTATTCAAATAAGTGGTTAGAAATATGCATGCACTAATCTGTTAATATGATGCATTCATGAGGGAGACCCAGGATGTCACCTGATATGAAATGTTGCAATAATAACTAAAGATGCACATAGTCAAAAGACTTTGAGAAGGCAAACATCATACTGAACACTGTTGATACCTTTTAAGGCCATTCTCGGCCAGCAATTTATGTTTCTGCAATTTCGATTGATTGTTTTTTCAGTTCAGGTTTTAAAACAGGTACCAGAACACGTCAAACTTATAAATTTGCTATATAAAAGATATGTTCATTAATTGCTGTGAAGTTTGCTAGTTATAATGAACATTGGAATATAGTTAATCATATATGTTTCTGCTAGCTTTTCAGCTTTCTTAAGGAATTTAAAAAGAAAAGTTTATAAATTTATTTAGTGGCACAACACGTGCTTGTAATAGTTTGGTAAAGGCATGCTAACGTGCCATCGGTATAAAATGATCTTTTCATTTTTATATTTTCGTACTATACGAGCCGTTTCCTCCGCGTCACCAATAGGAGATACACACAAACATAACATCTATCGAAACCAATTTTTCCTTCGTGAAGAGTATGTCCAGTATGAAAGTTAAAAGGGTTACTTAAAAAATAATAAAATTGGTAGTTTCTCAACGCGTTCGCATTGTTTTCCCAGAGACAGATCTTATAAATCGGATTAGAAATTTAAATTCTGAATAGGCTATTAATTTGTAGAGAAAGTGTTATTGTCAATGTCTGCAAGTGGGTTTGGAGACATTCTGGTAAATTTTCATGTATTTTAATGCTGTTTTCGGTCACTCTATTTCTAACTTTATGATAAACTTCCATGGTTATTTTGGATAAGTTTTTAAATTTTACATAACTTTTAACAAAACCTGTTAAAACATTTTATGTTAATCACCCTTAAAAATGAGATTATCATTGAAATTTAGCTCTTATCTCTTACATTTTATAACGGATATGAAGTGTATAAATAATGTTTTGTAAATGAGGTATATGAACGTAAAACATTTACCAAGAATTAATAGGCTTTGACGTTAGTATTTAGTTTTTAGTTTAATAACTATATCAGGTTTGTTGTGAATAAATTTCAAAAATCAGTTTACAACTAAACCCATCTGCTTATAAAGCTGCCCTAAGGACTCAGATTGCTATTTTAGCATTCACCAAATTTGTGAGAAATAATGATGTCACTTACGTTAGTCATCTTGAAATAATCGCTATAAACAAGATACAATACTAAGTATTGAATAGTAATTAAAAGTGCAGATAGTTGAATGTATTGATTAATACTGCATTTATGACTGTACTTGGTGCGAGTGCTTGGTATCCAGCGATGTAACAAACACTCTTAGAATTGTCGGACAGTGTTCACATATCACATAACTTAAAACCGCCTGCGAGCTCCAGAGAGGATGTGTAGGTCGTGTTGAGGCACAGAAACATGCTACCTCAGACTGTCAAACTATACATTGCCAATCCACTCATTCTGTCAGCGTTCTATTATAATTTACCAGCCTACGGCAACGACGTTGTCGACATGAATGCAGGATACAGCCTGCCGTGTCGTTTACGGTGTAAGTAAGCCACACATCCGCTCAGCGTACTGCAGCCAATGATGCAAATGGGGGCTGTATTGTGGAACACAATGGGAATGTAATGTCTGGAACACTGACATGCTGCATGGTTCACAAGACACTCGGAGAGCTCTTGTACTTGTATGAAAGACTCTTGTTCAGGGATGAGGTTGCCAATTATTTCGGGGCTGCATTGTACAACGGCTTCCCCTACGACCTTAAACCACTGTCTCTCTCTACAGTTGTACAAATAAATTTTAGTTTTCATCGACATGTTTTACTACTACTTATGTTTTTTTAATGTGATAAATCCTATCATTTTCGTTAACATTTTTAAATACAATGATATGTCAAAATATCGCTCGATAAATATTTTTTATTTATGAAAACTTATTAATGAATCACACCTATTAATACATGTGGTTTAAAAAATCTAAAGTATATAATCGTGAATCCGCATGAAGTAGCAAAATAGTATGAATACAAAAGTTTCTTTCTAAACGTTGAAACACTTCCATGTATGACATGTACGGGATCATAAATAAGGTAACAAAAACTAAGGAAAAGGCTTTGTACTTTACATAATGAAACGTTTAGCTATTCCCTATTACCAATTTTCACAAAGTATATTTAATTGTAAAGTATCCGTACCAAATTAGTTTTAAATCAGTACGACACACGGTAGTTATGACGTTAGTTTTAACTAGTACTACTGATATGGAAATTACTGTATACGTCAAACAAATTTACACGGCTATCATCCTGGAATTTCATGTCATACCGAAAACATAATAAAGTCAGTAAAATATGTTTCAATATTGCTCTACGATGTTTAATACTGAAAATATATTGTTACATTTTCGACTCCTTGAACACCCACGTTTGAACAATGTAATAAATTTCTTTCAATACCATTAAAATACTGTTTCTTTCAGTCTATATTGTTTAGTATCCAGGGTAAAACATTTTTGAAATATGGTAAAGGACCAATAAAATTGTTTAGTAAGTAGTGCTAACTAAAAACCTTATTCCAGACAAGCGTAATATTTTCATCATTACAAAAAAGTTGGTCCGAGTCAGTTAGATATTACGGTAACTGTTACATTACAATTACATTATATTGAACAGGTCCATATATATATATATATATATATATATATATATATATATATATATATATTGATTTTAGCAACGAGGCGGATTTTATATTTTTACATAACTGTCGTTTGCTGTTTGTCATCTGTCCGTGCAATACCTCTTGATTGATAGGACCTAGAGACTTGAAACATGGTACGTATATTAACTTTCTTCATTTAGAGATTAAAATGTCTAAATTAAAGGTAAGTATGAATCTTTATTGGTTTTATGGAAAACCAAGATGGTAAAATATTTCCACTTAAAGATGCATGTATAATGTTTATAAGCATTATATGTAGCTAAGCTGTATTTCGGAGATTACTCACAAGTTCAAAGTCACAACTCACGAGAACAGAATGGTTGAACGTAAGGGCTTAGTACAAGAACTCTAGATTTAACTGAAACAACAGGTGAATGAAGAGATGCTGATGCCCACTTGAGCAGGCGAGGCACGTGCCTCACACACCATACCTCGCCACACGTCCTCTAATCTCCCACACCAGGACGTATTAGGCACTATATGGTAAATGTATGCTGATCGCCACACCCATCTCAGGTCTGATGTTCTTCGGGAGTGATGTCTTTATAGTACCGGGCACACTCCTAACTATGCATCAAACTTTTAAATGTTAATCTTATAAGGATTCCTTGAATTTAACATGAATATAGAATTTGTATATAATATTGTATAATTCAACTGATGGTCTACTTTCTTGGTACAGTAAAACTAAAGTCATTCAAACATTTTCAACCCGAAATTTTAAATAATTTGAAATTTTTTCTGATACCTCAATAAAATAATAATAAAGTCGGCATAATTCGAAATATTGGACACGTCGATGTTTTATTTGTACCTTGAGTTCGAATTAAATAAGTTGCACTGTATGATCTTTATATTCCGGGAGCCAACAGTCAATTTGTACTGTTTGAGGATACAACCTAGTAACGTAGTCTTACGGGAATCCTATAGTGCAATTTAATCTACGTAATAAATATATCGTTATCCGCGTTAGATTTTATTTTGTATTGAAATTATTAAAAATACTAAAGAATATGTTTTTTTAACAGTACATTATCCTTAGTTTTACAGACTTAAACACAATTACATACATTGAATACATAAGTAATAGTTATATCAGGCTGGAACATTACCCTTAGAAGCGGTATATATATATAGGGTTGCACGTGCTTAATTCAATTTTAGTTAACGAGTATCAAGCTATGAAAAATAAAACTTCTTGTTTCATATTCTTAACCATTTTGATATCCTCCCAAATCGACCCCTCATCAAAACTAACACAGCTTAAGATTAAGTTTTTTCTTAAGCGAAATTACTCTATCGAGTTAATGAAAGACAAGGCTGAGTGCTTATACAATCCAAATTGACTCCCAGGTCCCCTAGTCTACTATATAATTTCTGTGACATATCTTTGACAAAAACTTTATTAAAATAATTGAACTTTATCAATCACTTATTTTTAATTATTATCATCAACTAAAAGAATAGCAAAATCGGATGTACTGTATATTTTACTATAAAACACAATTTCTTGATTCAAAATCAAATAATATGCCATTTAGAATCAATAGAGAACTTGATTGATACTAGAGAACTTGCAAAATTTTTACCTTAAAGGGTAAATAAATAATTCCATTTATCCAGAATTTTTAATTATGCAGACTTTATAATATATAAAGCTAATATACTATTATATAAAAATGTCAATAAATTAAGTGAAAACTTCAAATTATCAAAAATTTGCAACTAAAAATGTGTGATTCATCGCAGTTTACGGACTAGATATTAATAGAAGTCTGTACTAATATTAGCAAAGTAGGCACAATAAAACGTGCCTTATTTATACACAATAAGCAATGCGCGGACACAATAGCGAGGCTAGGCAATATTAGTATGTTATCGATCTGGCAGTGGTGTGGCGCGGAGCGGGCTTGTGCGTCACTTCGATACGTTATCACTGAAGCCACAGCTGCTGTGCTTTGTGCTGCTCCACTGTAAATAGCTCGTCATGTTCCTGCCACCCGCCCTAGTAGATCACCAGACGATCACCTCTCCAAATAAATATAGAGATCGTGCCGATAAAAGCAAATGCTTCTATCAAATCCTAAAACCTATCTTTATCCATTTAATACTTCAAACAGCTTAGCAAGCCTTACACTAATAAAACAAACATTGGAATATAATAAAACACAACGCTAATACAGATAATTGGTTTTTGCATGCGAAGAAATTAATTTTACAGAAGAAATTCCATAAATGTTCTCAGATTTAAATGAAATGAAAGTAAATACACGTTATGCGTATTGTTAACAGGTCAATTTATTTTGTCAGGTGAGAGAAGTTAGTTTCTTATCCAATAGTAACTTCAACTTTATGTTGTAGAATAAGTACATGGTAATGATAAAAGTAATTATTTCACAAGTCCTAAGTTTACCAAAATGCTTCCAAGTAAAAGTTCTGATAGATTCTTGTAGAACTATATTTTATCGATTTTTAAATAAATGTTCTTTGTTAAGAACTAGATAACATATTATTTATAGTTCATTTTCTTAAAAAGAAAACTCTAAACTCATTTAAAAATCAGCGTTTTATACATAAAAGCAATTGACACAGAACGTGTCATATGATTGGACATAATAACCAAATACATACGCTATTATACGTTTCTTGTATATTTGAATTTTACCCCAGTATAACAATTTAAAGCTTCTTTTTAGCATTTAAAAATTATTAGTTAGTTGATAAAAAGTTTATAAGAGTTTAACGGTCCACCTGAGTTAACACAATAAATCTTCTATATTTGTTGTGTACCAACATTTAGCGTCTACTAGAATCCTAAGGGGTATAAATAAAACATCAGATTTTAAAAGTTTCGTATTATGTAATGGTCACAAGGAATATTCATTAGTTGTACCTTGCACACTTATTTATCGGTGATTTGTTCAAGATTACGCTCTGTCTCGAACTATTCTAAAACGATGTACACACAAACAGACAAACAAATGCTATATAGATTTATTTTCTAATTGTCAATTAAAATATACATCTGTTTCAAACCCCTTTATTTCGAAATTATGTTTTAATGCTTCATTTAACAACTTACGTAATGACTTTTTTTTAAATTAAGGTATTTTAGTTCAATTTATTAAACTAACTCAAACTTAAATTTAGACGGAGTTTTTAATATACCAAAATGATTTGAATCTTGATAACAGTGTATAGTAAGAATACTAAGAAAGATTTAAAAATGAAATATTTCTAATTTGTTTACCAAAATGTGTGTTGAAAATTTAAGTGTTTACCTTAGATAGAGAACTGAATAGCATTGAATAGAAATAAAGGTTAATTTTTCAAGAGTACATACGAAACCATGTTAACATTTCTTTAAATTCGAATAAGTGTAAAGTATTTTGTAACAATTGGATACTTTTTGCCGATTCCGAGTATTGGTGTAGATAGATAGTGTTTTACTCGAACCTTCTTTAAGATATCAAAATATCTTCCTATTACTTAAAAATGTAACTAAAAATACGTTTATTGGCTTCTCGCTAGCGTTGTCTTTCACTTAGACGAATGTCTGTCTAATCGCATGATATATGGAAAGCCAACTCAGCTATAGACTTTAAATTTTCTATAAAGCCTCATTTCTATATCGGCAGCATCGTGTTCGATGATGATTTAGAGGAATGACATAGTCGAGTCATGAGCTATAGACCTGATTGTATGCTTTGATATTACGCAGGAGGTACGTAAAACCCTATTATGTGTGTTTTTTCACAGGATATTTCTAATCAGATTGATCTACTGACTTTAAATTTAGCAACTAGAAAGAACTTCCATAATTGCACATAAAATCTATGGAAGATCAAGTTCAATAATGGTAGCACCATGAGACGGTACTTAGCAGTGCTGAGCGGAGGTTTCAGTAACAAAATTCTTTCTGTCTGTCTGTCCGCAGGATATCTCGACAATGAATTTTTTTTAATTACTTGAAATGTATGAAACATCAGTAAAGCCCTACTTCGTTAACTTATACGCGAATACATTTTTGCATGTAATATTAATGTATAATGTGTATTTAGGTTTTATCATGTATATTAGATCCGTTTAAATACTGATATCCAGAGATAGATAAAACTGTAGAATAGCCGTAGTGAGAACAGAGCGGAAAAGTACAGATGAGAAATGACGACTGCTGCTAGCGCGTAGTTGTAACTATTGTCCCTCGAGAGTGGGAACAGGAAGTGTTAACTGCATGGGAGTCCACGTCCTAGTACTTTGCCTCGAGTTTCATTCAGAATTTTCACGGTCTTAATGCAATATAATAATATAAAAAATCTGTTTTACTTTTATTATTGTTATTTCATCAGGGCTACAAGCAAAATATAAAGTCATACAATTATTTATCTTTATACTGTGAATTAAGACTCTTGACATAAGAGTTACCATTCCAATTCCAAGTATAGTAAACAGTTGAACACAGACCTTTTACAGCGATCTACGGAAAAAGTCTTAACTTAAACATTATTTCTAAAATTATTACACTATTATATTAGTACAAAGTCAACCGTAATAAATATACGTATTATACATCTCTCATTTGTATAGTGCTAACTTTCTATTGTGAATAAAGTCACTTGATATAAGAGTTACCATTCCAATTCCAGGCATAGTAAACAGTTTAACATAGACTTTTTACAGCGATCTATGGAAAAAAGTCCCGATTTAAAAGTTAATGGGCATCTTCAAAATTACCAAATCTACGTAATATACTAATATGTAAGTGTACTATAATTATACAGATAGTTACAAGTATGCTTTTATGTAAGTATTAGTATAGAGTCAACCGAAATAATTATACGTATTATACATCTCTCATTTGTACAGGGCCAACGGACTTGGTTTGTTTCTTTAAATACAGTAAGTCCTCTTTTAACTTGTACACAACACGAATGCGTACTTAATAATAACACACAGTAAAGTATTATGCCTTTAAGTAAATGAATGTAACAAATCTTCATTTAGACGAAACACTGTATTCTAATTATAGGGATAGGGTTCTTTGTATATTCAATATTCATCCCTTTCGCAATTATGAAATTAATATGTATTTAATAAGTAATTATTTACTTATGTCTAAGAAGTATAATAAAATCATTTTTGAGTTTACGTGCACATGGATAGTTGTCCTGCTCCGACTTTATTTTAGCAACTTTTAGAGGAGTTAAAATATCTTGTTTCCATAAACTGTGCCTAGGAGATTGTGCTAGTGCTATTCAGACAATCAATGCGGTTTTGATTACAAATAACTGAGTATAGAACGTTTCACTTACTTTTTTCACAGAAAACCTAGATAAGATGGTTGAGACGAAACCGTATTAAATATTTCAATTATATTTCCCAGCTATTGTTGCAATACACTGTAGCCTTTTACTTTTAAAGCTGCTTATTTGGTACATCAGATACCAAAGATTGATCCATATAACAATGGACCTCTTCAATTGAGTTTGGTGTTTGCTTTCCGATGAAATGTTTCATTCTCATTGTTGATATTCATTATTGAGTTTACAACATTTTGACATCTAATAATCTACACTGAAATTCATAGTGTTAATTGGTTGCAATACTATTAAAACCTATTTAAATAGTGCAATAAGCTAAGTTGGAATTTTTCTGAACTCTAAAAAGCTATATACCATGAGTTAATAAAATTCTACGCCTTTTGTGTCCTCGTAAAAAAGTATTTTAATCAATTATAACGGTAAGCAAGTCTCAGAGTTTAAAGGACACACTTATGTGGCTGATAAATTGTGAGAAATTCACTCAGGTATTTCTTACAGCTTCATAACGTTTTGCGTATCCTACAGTTATATATCAATAGAGGTTGTTTCATTTCTAGACTTCCATTTGTAGAGTTTATCAGAGATGATATAACTGGGTTCCAGGAATGCTTGAAGACTTTTCAGCATGTTAAATGAAGGTTACATGGTTTACCCTCGTTGAAGGCTAGGAGCATATTTATGCATACATAACGGTTATTTCTTGGAATGACCATCACCGTGCTCATGAATGCTTGATTTATTTTATAAATAAATCAACCCGTCTCACAAACGTTTGCGTTTCGTGTAAATTGTATGGTGCAATATACACTATTGAGGTGATTGGAGCTGTGGATAATAATTAATAATTTTACAAGTTTGATTATCTATCCTGTTACTGCAGACAAAATTTTCATTTCAAAATGTTTATGTCTCTGTTTATTCAATTTATTGGGGTCAAGAGTATTTGGAGAATCATTCCATCAATGGCCTCGGCGAGGTAGAGCCTAACCACTCCAGGATAACGAAAAGTTATAGGAATTGAACGGGAAAAGGTTTAAAAGGTCATAAGCTTTATTTATTTGTAACATCGAACAACACATAAGATGTAACCTTGCTCAATCAAATTTTGCGATCATAATCATTTCAGGTCATATAGTTTTATTTCCTTCTGATTTGCATTTGGAGGTAGACTGTGAGTTATTTGCTTCCAAATATTTAAAAAACCAGTATTTTATTACGCAGAACAAGAGCAAAATCAGAAATACATTTAACCCACTTTAATTAGGGTAATTTACTTTTTTCAACAGATTGAGTGATGGAAGAGTGCGAAGGGCTTAAGTTATAAATAGGTGTCTACAGTTTGCTCATGTAGGTCACCTGCAAATAAAGCGTGCATCTTTTTTATAGCAGTAAAACTTTCTTGGTAGTGCCAGAATTAGCTAAGAGAATGATACCATAAGAGAGATAACTGAATATAGACATCATAAATAAACAGAAGAGTGTTATGTATAACACTTGACTTCAAGGATCGTAACATAAATAGTCTCTTGGCTATTATAGTGCAAAATTATGTACAATTCAAATTTGACCGCAGAGAGCTTCCCAAGATCTTATTTAATCTTATTTATTGAAGTGAAGGATGCTGAGTCTTATCCCTGTTTAATTTATTCGCATTAAATTAATCATTACGGACAACGTAAAAAATGTTTATAATACAAGTAAAAACAGTTACAAAAATATAAATTTACAAGGAAAGCCATTTCGGTACAGTATAAAAAGAATGGGGTTGAAAATGAAGCCCGGAATCACACCGTAATGGATTAGTAGGGTTTTAAAAAATTTTCACTTATTTATCTATTACATAGGTACGGATGAAATGAATTCTAGAACAGCGTCATCCAAGTTATAAAAGAACATTTTTTCAATCAAAGACAGTGCAATACACCACTGCTGTAACATCCTAACATCCAAATCTCACTACCTATTGGTTATTTGGATCACTCAAGTAGTCCAATCCATTTTTCATATTCTTGGCTTTAGGAGTTTCTTGCCCTTGAAAGCTTTCGATTCGTGGGACTTCTCAGCCACCGAGATTCAATTTATGAAATCTAAAACTAGGAATTTTAAAATATGGGAAATCTACGTCTATACATTTTATATATATTGAAACTCCCGGCTTCTAGAAGCTTGCTGTCTGCTGAAAATTAAATCCTTGAAACTCACAGTCTGTATAACTGACCTCTGGAAGCTTTTGGTTTCTGAAAGCTTCCTTCTAGAATATTTTGGCTTTAAGAATTAGGCATCATCTGGGACTTTTTGAAGTTTTTCAACTTTTACAAATATTTATGTCTCTTACACATCCCTGCTTGTGAGATTTCCCATTGTATAAAAGATTCCTCCTTGAAACTCCCGATCGCTTCATTCTATTAACGCTACGCTGCGGAAGCTCCCAGCCCTTGGGAGAAACCGGCCTCAGAAGACCGGCCTCAATGAGTTCTACCGATTGATATTTCCACCCTCTGGAATTTCTAGTTTTGTGGACAATTCTAGGCTTTGGGAGCTTCAAGCCGATCTGCAGCAAGTTGATTCCTTGTTTTATGCCATTTATATATAAAACACTCATATCGGCAGGGTTAAAAAATGTTTTACATCTAGGAAATCCTTCTTTTTTCATCCAATACGTATGGATGTATACACATGAATTTTGCTCGGTTAAAATATGTTGCACATTGTGTAGATGTCAATTTATTTTAATTATTGTTTCAGTGAATTACAATTTACATTATAAAATATTCATAAATTCCCTCGAGTACTAGAGTAGTAAAATGAGGATTAAACGCGACAGTGTATTCTAAACGTAAACTGACAGAATAATACAATTTGGAATTCAGAATAAAACAAAACGCCTGAAATTAAAACACCTCAGACGTTATGTTCTGTACGTGATATTTGAATTAATCTTTATCACCACTGTACCGATTGCAATATCTAGTGTAGCGTGACTAAATTAGTATTTCAAAACAAACCACAGGTTCGCTTAATTTTCTCGTGAGGGTGCTTGGTGGTAAAACGCAATCTCGGCTGCACCCCCTTCCTCGCACTTCTTGTTTCTTGTTTGAATATTGTTGGGGTGGATGTGAAATGAAAAAGAAAATCCTCCACTTGTTTATGGAAACAGGATTTCCTAGACTATTAAGTAAATAAAACAACTCATCCCTTGTGAACTTTATTCATGGGTAAATTTCGTTAAAAATACATCAAGTGTTATTCACATATGTCTCTTCGTGACTAGTATTCTCTCTGTTCAGATCTGTATGTCAAAAATCTGAGTTACTTCTCGGTATTTGGATTTATTGTTGTAAAGGACAAAGGCAGATCAAATGTATCTGTTTGCAATGCATTCAGGGTACAATAAAGGATTTTTTATGGCGGTTATGTATACATTTATTTGAGAATTCAAGCTACAGTAGAAGTATTAATGTAGTTATATTTAGATGCAAGATGCCCGTTGGTCTATATTAGTATGAGAATGTAGGCCAGAACTGGACCCCTTGACCCAAAAAGTGGGTCAAATAGTAATAGTTAGTACATAAGTTTTTGAATATGTAAATTTTCATTGTCTATAGTAAAATCTCTCATTTAATAATTACTATATTTAGTATATAAAATATTTAGTGAAAAATATTGATAATAACGGATATCGAATTTACAAATTTCTTATACACCGTTATTCATATGTATACACATTTATGCGACATTTCCAAATTTTTTGCATGATTTGAAATGTGCTAAGTCCATTAGTAGATGAAAGCCTTGCTAGAGTCGTTATGCCAATTACTGAAAAACTTTGCTCTTATAATATTACTTATGTTTTCAAATATTGTGCTATCTTGTATAGATTTATCTCGTGTTGTTTACATTTTGGTTAATTGTATTAATAGTAATGTATACCAAATTAATTCTCAGTGCATAATAATAAATAAAATATTTCATTACAAATATCTAATAATAAAAAATAAACTAATACTAGATTGTTATGGATCACAAAATAAAATTTAGGGCCTGTAATAATAATTTTTAAGGTATCACTTTCTGTAATTGTTACGCGTATCTCAGCTGTGACGAGGTTTACTCTGGTTAAGGTCCATAACTTATAGCTTTATAAGCAAGGGTGGATCTGTAGAATATAAATTATCAGAAATGGCGCAACCAACAAATGCAAAATCAAGTCAATGTTTTAGATTTGAAAAAGTTAAAAAAATTTTCCTCCGGTATTTTTGTTACAATACAAGTACTCACTGAGAAACTCTTTGGATATACGACTTCACAGGTCCAATCAACAAGTTTTTGACGTTTGAACAGAAGTTACGTATGTTCCAGAAAATACCAAAACAAATAAAACTTTTGACGTATAATTTTTTCTGGGATATGCCCTTCCAGCCTTACATCTTTCTAAATAAATTAATGAAATAGTATAATACTACTCAGTCAAATGCCATATAACATTTTACATACAAATTACTTGTTATACAGTACAAAAACTGGAATATTAAGAATATATTATGCTTTCTTAGTTCAGGACTTGCCTTAATATATAGACTCAGAAGATCAGACAATATTGAGATACCATTTAAAACATCATTTGCTCTTATCTTACTATACTATGAGTATTTTTCAACTACAATTCAGAAATATTTTTGGGAATCGCATATACAGCTCTGAATTGCGTTACTGGTCATGTTTATGACCCTGACGATTTAACATTGTTGAGACATAAGGATCAAATCAATTTTAATATTTTCAGAAAATACCATTTATATTATAACAAGGTATTACAAGAAGTGTGGGAAATATATCTCAAAGATGCACCTTATACACGTTATCCGTTTGGATTATCTTATGTGATTAATATGGGATGTTTGTAAACTCTTGTAACTTTTTAAAGTTGTATAATAGCAAAAACACGTCGTATCACTACATTAATAAGTTAATTAGGTAGCAGGCCATTTGTTTAGTTAAGTTTTGACTCCATAATGAATGATATTTGTTGCGATGTAGTAATTAATGTTTCATCGGTGTTTGATTACTTAACGGTAAGTGGAGTAATTGGTACCCTTGACATAACCTACCACAGCACAGTATATGGGTCTCTAGCTATGCTCTTCGGCTTCGCAATTATTTTGCAACAAATATTTGCAACTACTCCTGAGGTAAATTATGCTCATTGAAAGATCCCGCCAAGACAGGAACTACTTTCAACTATCTAAGTGGCCAATAAGCCAACACAGTTCTTTAGATGCCACAAATGAGATTGTCAGATACTGAGAGGTCTGCATTATATACTTATATATATACAGGGTGACCATTAAGTCTTAGGACGACTTTATAACTTTTAAACGACAGGAGATATCATAACCATTGAATTTAAACAAATACCATCTATAAAATTTCCAAAAAGTATTATAGCTAGCTAAGAAACTTATCTCAGACTTGTATCCATGCCAGAAAGAGTTAGGAACGACGGGAGTTATCTTGTTAACACATTGACTAGGATGACGCACTCTCTCTTGCACAATCCCAGAGCAGTACCAAGTGGCTAGGTGGGTTCACTACTGTGAACATGCTAACCGTATTGCTGAATCATTAAATGCTTTCCTGATCATTGTGACCCCATAATTTTGAAACTTTCTTGGATACTAATACGTAGCTGTATATTCCTCAAACTTACTAAAACTCGTTTTGCTCTACAATGCTTACCAGTTGAAATAACTGTATAGTTTTTAAAACTTTGGATTCCCACAACTTCAACCCTTACGATATATCATAGAACGTGTAATAACAATGATTTCAACACTCTAGTTGTGAATTATTTCGGCAAATTGACGAGATAAAAACTGCTCACAATATTGTAAACTGACACCACCTTGAAGTTTTTCAATGGACAAGAATTAACAATGAACTTAATCAATTAAGGTTGAATTAGTTCAAAATCCCCTGTCAGTAGGGCGACTTGTGATATTTGTACAAGTCTATACTTAAAAATATGTAGTCCGGTGTAGATCATATACACTTTCCGGAACATCAGTCATAAAGGTGTTTGTAATATATGTGAAATCTACTCCCATCGTTACCCTCCTAAATTTTGATCTCAAGTAGAATTTTCATGAAAACAGGCTCTCGAAACAAATTTATTAAATTGTTTTCAAAGATTTACGGCCAAAATTGTGTTCAATGAAGCTGCCAATTCTAGTAATTACGGAACAATAGAATCAAATGTGACTTTTGTAATAGTTTTATGAAAATATTACTAGTTTTTTTGTTTGACCTATTCCACCAGTACGGCTGTGAGAATCGTCGTTCCATTGCTACTAGCTTGATGAATTTATCAACCACGGGATCTACGGTTGAGCGATACGGGCCTACCATCGCTTACCATAATACCATCTACTCTGACTTTCAAAAGGTATTAGTAAAATAACTCTCTAATAAGCTCTCTCTCATCTGCTTCCAGATCTTAGAATTCGTCCTAGTTTTAATTCATTATATCAGGTCAAATCTTTTCCAATTGGCATTAATTTAGAGTTCAGTTTGTTTCTGTTCCCTCTAAGTTCTTTTGGTTATTGAACAGTATCGCAGGGCTCCGATTTAGTGATATTATTTTTTTATAAACGACATATTTACTACTCAGAACCATGAAACTGAGCTTGATATTGATGTTATTAAAATGTCTTCAAGAATCACTGGAGAAACAAATAATTTCATTCTTTATTTGGCCATTGAGAAAAACTTGAATAAAGAACACTAAATTTCATATATGACGAAAATTCTCCTGAACCTCAGCAAAACTGTAGAAGTGACTTACTCGTGAAACTGGTATTTTTGGACTGGAAGGACTGTACATTTTTGAGTAGTTATTTATAGATACTTTGTATAATAATGTCAACAGTAAATGTCAAGAATGTTTTGTCTGATGGTTCCAGCGTATCGTTAAAAAAAACTGTTATTGATTTTCATTTCGGTTAGGACACATTTAAATGATGTTGACTGGAACATATTATACTCAGATGCCAATGTAAATAGTTGTTATGATAAGTTTTATGACATACTTAATACTATTTTAAGTAAGAGTAGCAGAATTGTGGATACCACTGACAAACTAAATAAAGCCAGGTTAGTGAGTCCTTGGATGAATGTTAACATCTTGAATAAATTAAAAAGAGAAAGAAGTTATACAGAATATTCTAAGAGAAGGCCATATGATACGATTTTTTTGAATTATATTACAGACAGTTTTTTGCCTAAATTTTAAGAGTTGAAATAGACAACACTAAATATAAATATTTTAAAAAAGAATTGACGACTGCAATGGTGACTCAGGCATGCAATGGAAACTGATCAATGAGTTGACCGGTTCGGCGAGTGATAAGAGTGTAACAAAGGTTGAGGTTGATAACGAAATGATTACAGAGCCTCGAGTAGTGGCAGAGACAATCAACGACTATCTTATCAGCGTGCAGGACTGGCAGACTGCTGACCCTGTCCAGCGCCCTGCCCTCTACACTTACCCGCGCTCCTTCTTTATCGCTCCGACTAATGTACTTGAACTTTTGGAAATTGTAAAAAAGCCTGAAAAATAAAAGATCAACGGGTTTCGATAATATTAGTACTTGTTTGGTTAAACATATTGTCGACCTCATAGCACCAGTTTTGGTTCATGTAATTAATGTCAGTTTTAGCAATGGGATTTTTCCAGAAAAACTAAAACTAAGTACGGTTTATTCCCATTCATAAGAAAAATCATTCAAATAAACTTGATAATCTTAGACCTATCAGTTTGTTATCTGTTTTCTCCAAGATCTTTGAAAAATTAATGTTGAAAAGACTTATAACATATTTAAATAGGTTAAATTTTCTTAGCGAAAAACAATATGGGTTTCACAAAAGGAAAATCAACGGAAGACGCTTTAATGTCTGTAACTAATCAAATTTACAACACAATATTAACTCAAATAATAAAACTACAGGTATCTTTATTGAGTTTAAAAAAGCCTTTGATCTTGTTGATCATGAAATTCTTATGTTTAAAACTTGAAACAGTGGGAATCAGGGTTTCAGCATTGGATTGTTCGGAAGCTTTTTGAGGGGCAGGAAACAGCAAGTAAAAATCAGTAACCATTTTTATAGTTCGCAAAAAGAAGTCAAGGCTGGAGTCCCTCAGGGTTCCGTGCTCTCAGCAACTTTATTCTTAATCTTTATTAATGATTTGCTAAAATTGAATTGGAAAGGAAATATATCAGCTTTTGCTGAAGACGTAGCCCTTTTTTTACACTGACAGAAACGCTGAAGTGTTATCATACCGTGTAACGCAAGATTTATTATTGCTGAGAGATTGGTTTGTAAAATCAATAAAATGCACGTAAATGTTGACAAAACAAAACTTATGAATTTTGACCAGACTGGTTTTTGAATTGCCACGTCAGATAAACTTTCATTCCCAATATTGCGGATTTGTTGTTGGTGTAACTGTAAAATAATAGAAAATGTTAAAAGCATAAAGTTATCTTGGACTCATTTTTGATGATGATAAAATGAAATGGGATGTTCATGTCTCGTCTTTACACACTAAAATAAGATCATCCATTAGAACATTTTATTTCTTAAGGAACTTTTGTGAAAGGTCGTTGTTAACAACGCTTTATTTTGCTTTAATTCATTCCCGTATGCAGTATGGCATTGTCTGTTTTGGTGGTACATTTAAGTACTTAACGCAAAAATTGCGAACTTCACAGAATTATTTTTTACGTGTTATTTTGAAGAAGCATAAAAAGGGAAAGTTTCATTTCCATTATTTCAGGATTTGAGAGTGCTGCCTTTCCAACACCTTTTTATTTTAAAGTCTTGAAACTATTTTACAATCGGAGTGGTAATTCGGAAAATAATTTCATTTATCACGTTACAAGGGGTGTTTCTTCTGGTTTTACCAAACTACCCAAGGTGAATAAATCCATTTTTAGACACTCGTATAATTATCTTGGACCTAAATATTTTAATCAGCTACCTCCTAAATCTAAGACAAACAAGTAACTTAAATGAATTCTGTAAAAACTTAAAAGAGTGGCTACTTATGCAACCTAATGTAGAATATTTAAATGAAGTAGTTAGTTAAAATGTATCATCTCATTGCAGGTATTTTTCTTTTGTATGTTTTATTGTTTTTTTTTTATTTTAGTTTACGAACTTATGAGACAGTTTGATTGTACATTATTGCTTAGTTAACATTTATTTTCACTTGTGCAAGCATTACGGATTGTGTCTTTGTTTTTAAAATGTATGCTGGGCTAGACTCAAGAATTGTTTTATTTTTGTTATAAATAAAAGTATTAAAACTGACCATACTACTGGAAATTTGGTCAGCTAATTTCCAAGAGGTTAATTTGTTTTTATTGTATTTTTTATTTGAGGAAATAAATCATTTACTCATACTCATTACTCATTTACTCATAATACATAGAACGCCTTCATTGCCTGAAACCTGAAATGGGAACCAGGAGTTACAGCCATTTGACCATTGAAGCTGAAGAGAGGAAATGCTGTCATAGATGTTTCTATATCTGATTGCAGTAGACGTGAGATTGATGGAGTGTGACTAGTGTGCTTGTTATTTCAGCTAACTTCGGTTTTTAAACAAGTTCCACACGATTATGATGTGTCTGAAAAATACATATTAGGAAAAGATTTATATGAGAAAAGCTTATTTACTGAGGCCTTTGGGTAAATAAATCTTCCACTATGAATTTATGTATAATTATTACGCCACTGATAATGCCTGGACATTGGCTTTGATATTATGTACATCATTAAATGATCAAGTTCATTGTTCAGACCTAGATGCTCAGAGCCACAGTGGCTGATATATTCTCTACAGAAGTAATTTAAACATCTTATATGTGCACGATTTTCACACAAAATTTAAATGGACGTGCTATAGGAAAACAGACGATCGTTCTAATTTTCTATAAGCAACCCTCAGGGTCTATTTGTAATTACGTCTATTAAACTAAAATCTTTATGCAAGATCATAATAAGTGTTAATTTAGAATAACTATAGAAAAAATGGAGATGAGCTACAGGGCAAATGCTATTCCGCAATATAGCCAAATTTTGTATAGATGGTTGGAATGTTATTATAGGAACGTATGAAAGACATATCAACGAAGAAATAGTTATAGTACAGACCTTAATAGTTCGTAGTAGCCAGTGGAGCCAGGATAACGGATCTCCAGTGCTGACACTATTTCCAGATATGGTAGGAATCCATGGATTATTTCATCAAAGGGAATTTTTCTAGCACCGGAAACTCTCTTCACCGAGAAATACATCACACTGATGTCTAAAGTAGCAAAAATCCCATCTTGGTCTATAAAGTTATGTAATATGAATTGAAATAGCATTTAAAATGTAATTAACTGTTCTGTGTAAACATTGTATTATGACAGCACGACCATATGTTTAATTAATTTAACTACTATTTTAATTATAATATTTATGTTTCATAATCAAAATGTAACTGACATTAAACTCATGTGCTCAATCCTAAGATTTATGTATATTTACTTCATCGTTACAACAAGGCAAACTCAACTATGGCACTGAAAATATCTTTGAACAAAAGAAGATTGGAAGACACATAAGTATACCCTTTCTGACAGAAGTAGTTTTCTGAGCTGTACACATGTATATACTTTCTTGGTCGGAACAATAAAGTGATCTAAAATAAGTCACCTTAAATACTTAATACGTTAATTTTAACGTCTTGAATTAGGCGATTTTTCGTTTTCGGCCGAAGTAGGCTTTTTAGTTCTACGTGTTTACATATATTCTTTTTATCAGGACAACATGAGAAATTCTAATATGGCACTTGAAATATCTTAGACCGGAAGTCAATGTTTTGACAGGAGTAGGTTTCTTAGATTAATAAACACTCACACATCTTCATATATAACATTTTCATGGCCGAGTTAGCTTAACTGTAGCATTATAATAAATACATTAAACTAGAAGTAAATTTAAATACACGGAAGTGAGATACTTTTTGGCCGAAGTTAGCTTCTTAGTCGTAAGTGGGTAAATATATTTCCTTCGTCAGGACAAAAAAGGCAAACTCACCTATTGAGCTGAAAATATTAGATCAGAAGTAGATTACAAGAGATGGAAATAAGCGGATGTTTAACCAAAGTAGTTGTTAGAGACCTATGTATATATTTTTTGATGAGGACAACGATGAAAACTCATTTGTGACATCGGAAATGTAATTAATTTGAACCAGAAATGCTCCTATATACACACGAAACTTGATATAAGAGTTATTCCTCAACCTGTGATCGTCTAACCATGAACACTGAAAAAATATGAAACTGACATTATGCCTACTTACGTTTTAAAAATATCGAGACCATCATATTACATAATGAGTTCTTTGAAAAAGTAGGTTATGGATTGATTTTAAAAACCACGCGCGAAGCCGCAGGCAACGGCTAGTAGAATATATAACATTTGGAGAAATGGTCTAAAAACTTATAACTTTTCAGAGTTTTCAGGGGTTAGAAATGTCAAGACTAAAGTTTCTAGGAAGGGATTAAACAACCACCATTTCTTGTTTTTACAAACCTGGTACTTTTGCTGGATCATGTAAACTAGAAATTCGCAAGGTCTTGAATGACTGGCCTGTAACAGCTACCATTCTTTACAGGATTTTATAGTATCCAGAGAAAAGGGGACTTGTTTGAGAATCCAAAGACTCAGAAGTGATATAAAGCCAAGGAGGTCATAGAAGCCTTTATTTTGTATTAGAGATTCAAATTCAAATGACTTTATTTGTATTATATATACAAAAGGGCGAATTTAGGGCCATAAGGCCCTGTCGTACAATTAACCTAATATAATAATATAGAACTAAAGTTAAATAAAACTACTACTGTACATTTAAAATAAAACAAAATTATATAATAAAGGTATTTTTAAGAATTTAGTACACATACATTCATACAAAACATTCATACACACATTTACTAGCACCCTATCCGTTCTCCAAAACCTACCCCAACTAACCCATCGCTGACATCGTTTCTAGCAATTTAGCTTTCAGTAAGGCTGCAAACCGATTTCGAATCCCTACTGACTTAATAAGGTTAGGAAGGGAATTCCAAGCTCGACAAGCAGTAACGACAAATGATTTGTTGTAAGTTGAGGTTCGATGGCGGGGAATAAGAAGAATATGGAATATAAGATTATTATTAGTCGAAATATGCTAGTTAGTCCTAGTTGTTGAATGATCTACTGGCAGAATTGCTCAAGTGAACAGGTCATGTAGCACAAGCAGTTTTATACGAGGCAATTCGTTTTTTAGGGATGAAACCTTCTTAGTTGTCTCGAAAGATGAATATGCCTTCAGAAACAAGAAGTTTCAGTTAGTGTCCATTTCAAAAGACTGCTGGAGAAAGTCGCAAATCTTTAAGACGCCGCAAGGTCGTAAGGGACATATCCAAGAGAACAGATGGTCCCAGAACTCTTAACATTATAGCCCTAAAGGCTTACTTGTACATGTAAATAAATTAGCATGAATTGTTAAACTTTCATAAACGCCCACTTTAAATAGTTATCATCTCTGTCATAATTGAATTTGAATATTCTAGTTGATATTGAAAAGGCACATCAGACAACATACGGACAAGGCTATGACGGACAAAACGCAATTTATAAATTGTTTTGTTAGTGTTAATTATATAATTGTGGAAATTTAAAAGATTGTCAGTGTTAAGAGTGAAAAAACTCCAAGGCGTTTCAAAATAATATCTGCTCAAAATGTTCACGTGCCGAATAAAAACTGTTTAGTATTGATAAAATTAACATATTTATAACCATGGGTACGCCATACTAAAACGCCTCTACTTGCCTGCTGGAGATTGAGCAGTGGAATGTTCTTTTCTTTCTTTGGTGTTGTCTGTTAGGTAAAGTTTGCAAACTTCAAGTTTTACTATAGTGTTCCTATTTCTTGTCTGCATTTTTTAATGTTTATGCAGGACAAAATTGACGTTTTAGGGATTAACATTTGAAGAGCACTCAAAATGATTTTCAAAGTGATTTTTTTTGCACTCAATTTGTTATATTTTCAGTGTTGTAATTGAATATTGTTAAAACACGTTAAAATATTTTCCCTAACCTTTAAAATTATTCATTGCCGAAAAACAAACAAAAGACGAATAAGCTCTAGCATTTACGCCTATCAGATAAAATAAGAGAGTCTTTCATGGATAAATGTGTTCTGATTGTTGATTCCTTAAGAAATGACAACAGAAATCTGTTACAAGGACAGATATTAACAGAATGAACTGCCTACTACTAGAAATATGCTACTATAAACATTGGTAACAGATATAGAAAGGTGTAACAGAACTGACGTCTAAAAATTTGGCTGTGAGACCAGTGGAAATTGCTGGAAGTGACCACATCCAATGACAGCCGAGGTTCTTAATGCTACTAGAAACATTGGTCAAGGCTCGTAACATCAAGAAAATTTGAGTGTGCCCAGTAAAGTACCAGAAGTGACAATTGTCAGAGGTGAACGACCATGTTAATGTTACTAGAAACACGAGTCAGAGTGAGTAGTTAAATGTGAAGACAATATGACTGCGAGGCTGAAGGAGCGAAAGCTAGGCTAGATGTGGCCTGTCAACTGCGATAGGAGTCGGAGGCCAGAAGTGACCTAGAGTGACCACAGCCACAGCCGAACAAAGACATGTTAATGCACCAAGTAGACCGGGACAGGGACAGACAGGTGCTAATTACTTGAAATATTGGAGCTGCCGAGGTGCAGGAAGACTGGAGAGGACTCGACACAAAGACGGTCGCTAATTGTGGCGCTCATTAGGCCTACCTTTGTCCACACTCTCCAGCCAGCCACTCGCGCTCCTTGCGTTGCGACATGCCCCTGTGTCATCCTACACTGCAGCCTACATTCAGCTTCTACAATTCTATAGTATTCTACACACGTTGAATGTCATTCTGTATTGTACTGTACCCTTTTTGTACACTACTGTATTGTACTGTACTTGAAGTGTATTACTTATTTAATCTTTTAATCATTTTGTATTGCAATTTTTCTTTAAATTCCTAGATTAAGAACTTCCATAACATTGGAAATAAAAAATATAGGACACACAAGTTTAAAATATTAAAAAAATAAAACTAACCACTATATGCTTTTTCCATTTAACAACCTATTGTAATTAACTTTTTAAAAGAACATTTTAACAGTAGACCATTCCATTTCCAGTAAGTGCGATCAGTAAGTAGTAGGCTAAAAATGGCTGCTGTATATGTATAGAAGATACTGATAACAGTGGTAACTAATTTTCGAAATAGAATTAAAACGTCTAACCAATCCTTGACAGGTAAAACCATGTAACAAATATGATAAGACCGTTATACTTACTGGCTTGTGACGTACATACTTAAGCATATATTTTATTTCATTTACATGTTTCACTGCCATTTTACAACCAATTATATTTAATCAGCTTATTATACTACATTCTTGTCCATTGTTATTCTGTCCACTGAACAATTTATATTAATTGTTCTCAATATGGGGTTTAAACTAGTTCCTTTTCCATTCAAAAGTGTTGAACTCAGCACACATTACACGAACAATCCACTTTTTTTCTATTGTGTACTCTTGCAGTAGTCTTTAATCTTGCACTATAGCATGTATTCCAGTATTTGATAAAAAGCATTTACCATTTTTTATAGTTTTAAATAAGAGTTTCTTTAAAGTTCTAACTTGTACCATATTTTTTTCTGTTCTGCTTATTCTAAATGTTACTTATTTATTGCTAATATACTTTGATTGTCATGTCTTATCATTAACTTAATTACTGTTAAGTTAGTC